>NC_048411.1:2088141-2144115 GCF_013103735.1 Etheostoma cragini | reverse complement strand
TCGAATTAGATGTCAGTGAGGTTATTGGTTGCAGCACTTTAAATGCACAGGACAATGGGAATCACCTGAAGTTCTCACTCGCTTTGAATGCAGCACTGCTGACGTCATGGATAAGGGCAGGGCTAGAGCAATGGTGCTATGATGCTAACTTGTAGCTAAGCTAGCAATCCTTTCAAAAACGTTTTAGCTATCTATCGCTGTTTGGTTGCTAACGTTAGCTATAAACACAATTCGAGTGACAACTAGTAGCCAGCAGTGGACGTAGCCTACTTCGTTAAGTAGGTACATTTTTATTCTTTATTGATATTACAATATTCTCGTAAGCATGATACAATATGCTTACGAGACTTTGTCGCAAAGTGAAGCATGCGCGACTCAAATCTGCACTCGCCTAACAACATTGGGCAGTGACCGAAATTAAAGAAGTTGTTGAAGTTTTTTTTGGGGGGGAGGGTCTTTTCTGCCTTTAATTTTTCACAGGACAGTTAGGTGAGAAAAGGGGGAGAGAAGGGGGAGACATGTAGGAAATCGCCACAGGTCGGACTCGAACCCTAGACCTCTGCGTCGAGGCATAGACCTCGAGGTGCATGCGCGTCGCTCTACCACTGAGTTTCATAGGCTCCTTGTACAAAGTGACGCATGCGCAAGTCACATCTTCACTCGCCTTACATCGGGGAGTTAACTGTCTGTGGAAGGGACCTTAACCGTCTACGGGAGTGACAGGTTAGGCTCGCTAACAGACAGACCTGAAAGTGAAAGCAGAACGCAGCAGCAGGAGGTCAGCACCTCGTTCGGAGAGACAACACGGCGTAGCTACAGCTTCACAAGAGCTCTGCAGTATGGAGGTAGGTCCCATGTTTACACGTAGATAGCTTAAGCAGACTAAAGGGACGTGGAACGTGAAAGCAGAAACCGATTTTAAAGTGGGTGAAGGGTTGGTTCTAGCCATGTTGTTTTTCTGAAAAATGCGTAGACATTTCCTACGAATTTATCTCGCCCTTTTTTACTTCAGTCTAAAAAACAAACCAACATGTTTTCTACCTGGAAGAGCGTTCTAAAAGTTGGCCATAAAACTATGAAATAAGGTTACTTGTTCCTTGTTTTTTGAGTCTGCCTTTCAAAATAAAAGCTCGCAAATTCAAATGTTAACCTTTACCCATTGCCCAGTGCCTCACAACGTGGTAAAACCCGCATTTACTCTTATTTACGGTTACTGTTATCAACCCCAATCATATCATTTTCACAATTTTTTTATGAGCTATATTAGCCCTCATACACAGTCTGGACTGTGGTCATAACATCTACATGTTACATTTTATAACTTATTCCCTGTTACATAGTATTGTTATTCAGCCAGTCAGTTCATAGGTTATTATGTTTATATTTCATTTTCATCGTAGTTATTATTTTATCATGATCTACTGCACTGTTCACTTTTGCAAAATATCTATATATATATCACCATTACACACAGTCTACCATAGTATCTCACCTTATCATGGTCATTGCATTTCTGTGAGTGATTTTTATTTTTATTCTTATGTATATGTGTATATATGTTTGTTGTGTTATAGTTGTCATGCTACTGGATGTCTATCTATCTATCTGTCTATCTATCTATCTATCTATCCATCTATCTAACCCTGGTGTTGTCTTCCTGTCGTCCTGCACATTTTTTTTTTTTTTTTTTACAAAAACCATCCAAATTCAATGACATTTGCAAACCCTGTTAGCTATGATATGGTCACAACATAGGCTACCCCGCCACGCCTGTCCTGAGCTATTGCTTAAATATAATAGTTCCATTAGACGCAAATCTCTGATGCAAAGCCTTTGACTTTCTTTCTTTCTTCAGTCATCATTCTTGAGTTGTTTGAGCCAAGGGCTGGGCAATATAGAGAAAATCAAACATCACGATATTCTTGACCAAACACCTTGAAACATTGTGTGGTTGACTATTTCACAAAATGTTATTTACACAGGGAGATTTTTGATCAATATTCTCCAAGATATGATGTAATGACTGAGTGGGTAAAGGTAAATAAGAGAGCAGCTGGAACTGAAAATGACATCATTTTACTGTAATGCACCCTGTAAAACCAGATAAGACAACATTTACCATATTACAATATCAAAAATTGAAGACGATATCTGGTATTATTATTTCTTTATTGTATTTTTATATACATTCTCTTGCATGTTCGAAATAAACATATCAATCAATCAATCAAAACATCGATATATAACCCGACCCCAATTTCAGCCTGATTATAATGTAGTGGTCCATGTCACATTGTTGCATCACCATCAGTGAAAAAACTATGTTGCACACTGCATTCGGCTGTATGTACTGTCTGTCTGTAGCTAACGGCTAACTCCAGCTGTCTTTTTGCAGATTATCACAGACATCAGTCTCATCATTGATAAAATCGCTTACGACGACTCTGGAAGCTTAACGAGGATTCTTCAACCGTACAGTGTTGAGAACAAGGCTTCCTGCTACGTAGTGAAAGGAACCTATGAGGAGCTGGAGCAGCTGTCAGTCAAACTGTCCCGGAGGCAAAGCTTCAGTCCCGTCACCCACGGACCAACCCGTCCGCAGGACATGCATGCTTCACCTCATGTCAAACCTGTGGACGTATCGGGGGCTGTCATGTCCTACATTGAGCTAAAATGTGCGAAAGAACTTGCGAAGATTCAAGGGAAGAGCGTTGTCATTGAAACACAGCCTGACCCCAGAACAGTACACAATCAACCCCGTGACACAGTACGGGTGACTTTCAGATCGCACCATGGCTCCTTGCACAGTGTCCGGGCCGACTTCGTCAGACAGCAATTCATCACATTTTACCAGCGGACTGCCGCTGACCTGCAGGTCACATGTGTCCCTGTGGGTCCACATGACCTCAAAGAACTGCAGAGGAGATTCCCCGGTCTCGTCTTGCAGACCAGCCACAGAAGATCTGAAGTCACTGCAACTGGGCCTTTTGTGCACATTGCTAAATTAAAAGAGTACCTTTCACAAAACAGGCCGAGCTCTAGCAAGAGTCCAGTGAACGAAGGTCCAGCAGAGGCCCCGAGCAGCAAAACCTCGGGTCCTTCATCTCAACACAGAAAAGATCCCGAAGGAGAACCGTGTCCAATCTGTATGGAACCGATAGCAACCGCCGAGAAAAAGACTCTGCCGTGCAAGCACTCGTTCTGCAGAAACTGTGTGGAAACGGCCTTCCAGTACAAGCCTGTGTGTCCGATGTGTGGACAGATGTACGGCACGGTGACAGGGACGCAACCCGAGGGTGGCGAGATGAGGTCCACCACGAGCTCCGCATCCCTGCCTGGATACGAGAAATATGGAACAATAACAATACACTATTACATTCCAAGTGGCATCCAAAAGGTAGGACTACCAGTAAAACTCTTTTAATTCTAATTTCCACTTTTCACCTTGAAAACAGCATTTGACAAAAAAAAAAAACAACTTAAGGTACCTACTAGCTTTTCCAGGAATATTCAGCTCATCTCAAAGCGGATGAATGGAGTTGTCTCAGTCGTCATCACTGAACAAAGGAGCTTTATTTGAGACTCTTACATTGCTGAACTGTCAGAGTATAAAGTAGGGATGGGTATCATATTGATTATATCCACAACAATATATAAGGCTAGATATTGTCTGACATTTCCGATATAGTAATATCGTGTTGTGTTGTCTTTTCCTGCTTTTTAAGTGATTTTCTGAACTCACCAAACTGTTTTAGCTCTTCTCTTATTTACCTCTTTACCAACTTAGTCATTGTATCCATTTTATTGATGATTATTTATCAAAACTCTCATTGTGTAACTATTTTGTGAAAGCACCAATAGTCAACCCTACAATGTAGCCGCAATATCTACTTTTAAAATTAAACCTAGAAGTGGTCTGAGAAAAGCCCTGGACCCTTGGTCACCTGAAACCCATCATTAAGCAGAGCGAGCTCCCCTGTGTGTCTGCAGGAGGAGCACCCCAACCCCGGGCAGCCATATGAAGGTGCGTCCCGTACAGCCTATCTCCCAGACTCCCCTGAGGGCCGACGGATCCTGGCGCTGCTGAGGCGGGCCTTTGATCAGAGACTGGTCTTCACCGTGGGTCGCTCCTCCACCACCGGCAGGAACAACATGGTCACGTGGAACGATATTCACCACAAAACCTCCACACATGGGGGACCGACTTGGTGAGGACTCATTTTTGGCAACATGACATTTTATTGATGTGCTTTACATTAGGGATGAGCAATAAATCACAATTACATTGAAATCCCAAATTGCACTAGTGCAATATTGGGGTACCTGCAGAGTCTTAAGTCTGTAAAATGAAAAATAAGGTCATAAAAGTCTTAATTTCTTTGGAAAGTCTTACATTTCATTTAGAGGTCTAACATTTGTGTAATCCTTTTTATAATATATGAAATAACTCCATTGTTTTGGCACAAATTAATTATTTGTAAAAGGCAAAATATGTGTCAAACCATGGTGGAGGATTTTATTATTGTGATGCTGCAGGGACAAATCCTATCCTACATACTAAAGATAAAATCTTTTTTTGGTACAGATCTGTAATGATCTCAACTTTTTAAATTTTAGTATTTTTTTAAATGAAACAAAAATAATTCACAAAAAATATCACTCCCTCCAATATCGTGAATCATATCGCAGTGTCTGTCAAAATTATTGCAGTTAGATATTTCCTACATCACACATTATTTTAGATGTAGCTGAAGTGCCTCTCGTGGAATCCTTCCTTGCATGCAAACGTTTGATTTGTACATCTTTGTATTCATGGCAAGATAAACTTATTTCTGAGAGCTAAATGATCAGTACAGCAGTCTCTTGTGATTTGACAGGAAGCACACGTAAGTGCTGATGCTAAGCCTATAACAGTTATTACATAATTTTCTTTTTTGTGTGCATATTTGCAGTTAAACAATGCCGTCTTTATTATCCAGATAATAAAGAGGCGTGGTTTACTTTACCATCTGTATCATATGACAGTGATAACCATAAGATTGATCCTGGATTTCATTACTAACTTTACTTTTATCATTGTTAATTGCAACTATTTCTCAGACAATTAATGTGAAGCAACATTTGGAACAGCTGTAACTATTGCACACTACTAGTCCACAGGAAGGCACTGAGTTTGTGTTGTTGTGTTCGCAGCTATGGATACCCAGACCCTGATTATCTCAGCCGAGTTGGAGATGAGCTCAAAGCCAAGGGAATAGAATGAGTCACTTTAAGGTTGGTCAACACATTCTGTACAAGTAGAGCTAAGATGACATATTAAATCACACAGGTTATGGCTATGGGACAATGAATGTTATTGGAAATGACTTTAATGTTGCCTAAATACCAATACAGACTTGCCTTAGTCAACCATAGCTTCCACTGTCTTTTTAAACAAAAGAATTATGTTTTAAATGATCTTTGTAAAAACCAGCAATGCAGGTTTGAGATGTGGGGGGGGGGAGGGATCAAGCTGTGTGTGCAGAGACGGCTCGCATACAACAGTAACGTTAGTATGCCTTTAATTCATCAGGATCATATTAGATAAGACTCACCTTTTTGAAGCGTGGACAGTTAACAAACTTTTGTTTTTTTAGTGTCATAGAAGACATTCTCTGTACATTTTCTGTATTTTCAACACATGCGTCCATGATATTCAACGTCAGACAATCTGCTTCCTGTTTGCTCTCGTATGCCGGCCACGTGACATGCGTTGTCAGACGTGTTAATGTGGGCACAGATTAGTTCCGCTTCGGGAGCTTATACTCCTGTGAGGACGCAGCTTAGATGGATGTCCCAAGAGAACAACAATCAGTTGTAAATGCTGAGCGTCATTTAATCGTCATCAGAGGAGTCTCGCTCAAACTAAAAAAGGAGACAGAGCCTCTGCTTTTTCTCTATAATTTCACTTGAAAGTGGTATTAATGATTATTTATCTAAAATTTCAGCATATTTTGTGAAAACACCAATTGTCAACCCTATAATATCGTCACAATACCTGATATCCGATATTCTCCTTATAGCCCAGCCCTAACTACCAGTCTTACTAGCTGTTCTTATATTTGCATTTACCCCCTTATTCATATCAATGTTATTGATGATTATTCATCAAAATCCTCATTGTGTTCATATTTTGTGAAAGCACCACCATTCAGCTCGGCATGGGTTATGGGATTCTGACGGTATGATAACTTTCAGCAAAAATATCAGTTTTCACGAAACTGCAATTACAGCTATACATGTATTCTTGTTTAAATGTCTGGGTGACTTGTTTCCAATGAGCACAATGTTTTATATTTTGAAACACTGCACACTTGCAGGGAGAGGAATTTCTAAACTGCACTTTCTGTCCTCGTAGACTCAAAAAAACTTTGGGAACGGTTTGACAAAAACTTCTAGGGGTTTAAAAACGGACTTTTTCGAACCGCGGTATACGTTGAAGCCGGTATCTGGCCCATGCCTGTAGTCAACCCTCCAATATCACCACAACATCAACGTAGTTGGGTCAAAAATTTCATATTTGATTTTTTTTTTTTTTTTTTTTTCAAACACAGAGACCGTGGGTTTGAGACCGCGTCATGATCAAGACCAGGACAAAGACCAAGACCAGATTTGTGTTAGACAGCCAGAGCTTCCTGTCCTGTCCCCTGCATCCACTTTCTTGGGAGTGGGTGTAAAGTGGGCGGGACATTTCATTTTAGGATTAGAAATGAGTCGTTATTAGTAGCATTTGCAAGTTTTAACACATAGACATAAACAGACAATGGACAGGTTATTGAGCGGAATCCCTGCAGGTGTGGTCTTAATATAAAATCCAGAGTCCTCTTTATCTACAACCAAGACCAGACAGATTAAAAATGCGGTTGATTCTGAGACAAGACCTTCAAACGTACTTCAGTTTACTTCACGTCTGTTCAAGGTTGAGCTTCAACTCTAATATATTGCTGTATAAGTGAATGAATAATAATCCATTGTATTTTAATTGGGATATTTTATGAGTAAAACCTGAATCTGCACTGTAACAATGTTTTCCTCTGAGGTACAAGTACACTGTCGGTAGTATAGCTGGGTTAATAAATGCCTTCTGTAAGTTATTTCCAGGTAAAATGCGTTAGGGTCTTAAAAGTCTATTAAATATATTTGTAAAGGCCTTAAAAGTCTTATAAAATAAATAACTCTTTTGTCACGAAGCATTTATGTATTGAGTATTACAATAAAATGTATTGGGTTCAAGTACTTGGTAAAAGTGTATTTTTACAGCCTAAAATCCTTTCTGATATTCCATTATATCCTACATACTACTGCCAGCATGTTCATTAAGTTGGTAATCAATTAAATTCTAAATGGGATTAAAAAGGTCTTTAAAAGTCTTACCTAGTCCAACATGGACTCAGTGTTGAGTCAGCAACATCCCAGGCATGCTTTAAACAGACACTGCTAGTAAGGAGTGATTGACTTATTTGCAATAACTTATGAAAAGTTGAGTCTGTAAAATCATACTAAAAACATAGCTATAGCAGTTCAGTGGCAGGCGCTTCTGGATGGACCAGAGACGGCGTCCTCTACAGACCTACTCACCCTGTAAACCGATCAGAGAGGGAAGTAAAGTACTAATACCCCACTGTGGAAATACTGTTAAAAGTAAAAGTCCTGCATTGAAAATGTTAAATAGGAAAAAGTATGTATCATCAGGAAAATGTAGTATGGTAAAGTATTAAAAGTAAAGTGATCCAGGAAGTGTAAAGGATCCAAACAGCTGTGTGTTTAATGGTCTCATCTCAGCTGCTCCTGGAACTCGTTATATTGTTGCTAGGTTACGTTATAATAAACAACGTTTTGTGTGCAGAAATCTTAATGTGTAAAGTAACTAGTAACAAAAGCTGTCAGATGAATGTAGTGGAATAAAAGTAGAATATTTCTCTCTTAATTGGAGTAAGTAGAAGTAGAAAGTGGCATGAAAAGACTCACGTAGTAGAAGTACTTTAGAAACGTACTAAGTTACATTCTACCACTGCTGCTAGTCGGGGTCTCCATAGGAGACCACAAGCAGTGATGGACAGTCCTGGGCTCTGATTGGTTGTTTTCCTCTAGTGGAACTCGTACAGTTTGTTTTCCTAATCAGACTTGTGTACCTAACCTTTAAGTGAGCATTCAGAATAGTTCGGGATGGTAATTCACAGATCAGCTGTTAGACCTTTCACACATAAGTGTCTCCTTCAAATCACATCGGCGGATATGCAATCACTTATCTTGCTACATACCTGTAATGTATGAATGATTGGTCAATTTGTAAAGATTTTTCATAAATTCAAATAACATCCACTGGATTAAAATAAAGCAACAAAGGAAGACTGTAGCGGCAGGAAACCCATCTCATCATGTGCCAGAGTGAGCGTGGCTTCTTCTCACTAGAGTAAAGCCTGGTTGATTTGCATTTCACAATGAAATTAATGTCCAACTGGTAAATGTGTTGCCAAGAAACAAAGACGGACACATGAGCTGAACCAGAATTCTCTCATGGGACAAAGAGGTTGTGTTCACAAGCATCAAATAAAACTTAAAATCAGTAATATGATTAGGCACTTCCAAGCTCTTGGTTTATTTTCTAGGGTGAATGAAAGTACACAGACTACAGGTCCCTTTATTTAGATAACATATAATCTCTCATAGTCACTCTGCAGTTTGAGGCGTTTTCTGATGCATAAACCTCTTCCTGGTCAGTTCTCTTGTCCCAGGATCACTGACTGATCACTCCCAACCCTTTGCTACATAAGACACCAGAGGGAGACTGTCTGTCATAAAGCAACGTCTTTCACCAGATTCATTAAGCGGCGTAGCAAAAGTTGTATTAAAACAGATCAGCTAAACAAGTGTGAAAACAAAATTCATAAAATTGAGGCAATATGAAATTAAGAGCAAAGTATGGTTCATGGTGAAAAGGCTTTGATGGATGTTTTAGAACATCTGAACTGTAAAACATACTGGGACAAGATGTCCTTTGAGTTTGTGCCTAATACAATTACACGCAACATCTGGAATGTGAGCCCATCTTTTGATTAGTCGGATTAGACTTTGGTAAAATTGGTAGATAATCCAGATTGTTTTTAAAGTTAAGTTGAGTACAATAGATTTATTTTACAAGTTGCTGCAACGTGAAGCAAACAATCGGCACATTTAAGCATCGCTGACACGGTTAGGAAATGCTCTCGTGTGCCACAAGCCCCCACTCGCATGAGAAGATCAAGATCGATTTCAGCTCTTTCCCTCCAAGACAGAGATAGGCCTGGAGCACGTTCAGCCAAGCTTAAAGGCTGGAGGCAGGGGAAACCTGCCAACAATTCCATATGGTATAGTGTGTGCTGGCTGGTCCACTAAGACTGGATTTGTTGTCTGCAGTAGGCCGAGCTCTAACATCTACAACAGCTCCCAAGTTCTCTAAAAATAGGTCTCGTTTTCTGTATGTTTAAATACAGACAATATATCATATGCAAGACCTATCCTTGTACTGGAGAAAAGTTGAAAATCCCATTTATCTTCACATGCATGAGCGTAGTCGTGTTATCAAGTCTGGGTAGCATACACAAACCCAAAAGCTGAGGAGAAGATCATCACCAATGTATTTCTTCAGCTTAAGGACATTTGGATCATTTCATATGGGATTATTATATTGGCATTCACTCGTGAGGGTAAATTTTGTCCATTTGAATTTTGCTAACAAAAGGCAGCTGGCATTAATTAAGTTTTCTTTCCTGAGTTTGTTTCTGCCACTAAATAATTCAATTTGATCCTTAACAGCCACTAATGCTGTGTTAGTTGATAGTACCAAATCCTTTCAATTACACATTTTAGAGCCATTTCTTTTCAAGGAGATGATGTTGCACCTGGAGGTGCTTGCTTCCAACCGTTACCATTCAGATATTACATACTGGAATTCTGAATGTAAGCTGGGTTCTATTCGACATGCACACATTTTGACAGTGCACAGTGATGAGATACAAACCAAAAATGATGTTTTACTGCAAAAAATGACTTAAAAAAAAAAAAGCATCACCTATCTATATTTCTATTAGCCCCATCCATTCTACGGTAACTTTAGGATTTATATTATTCCAGCACTATTTTACCCAATGCACCAAACAAGTCTGTCTAATGATGTTCTTTCATTTGAAATGTTTTTACCCCAAATATTCAACAGGGTAGAAGTCTAAGGAAACTGATATGTCCCACTCCACATTGCAGGGACGTATGTGTCCATGCTCGTGCAGGCTTATAGTCCTGTTGTACAAACAAATGATCTTCCCCAAAACTCTGAGCCAGAAAGGATGGAATGTAAGCCAGCATGATGGCTCAGTTGGCGCTGTTGCACCATGGAAATCTTCCAATCCAAAGCCAGCAGGCAGTTGTGTGGAGCTAGGATAATGTTTTCAAGTGCCTGCATGGGCTTCCCTCGCACAGTCCAAAGACATGCAGGTCAGGTGAACTGGAAAGTAAATGGCCGTTTGTCTCCGTCTCAGGCCTGTGATATACTGGCGACGTGTCACCTCCCCTGGCCAGTGAGAGCTGGTACAATCTCCTGCCCCCTGGCGTCCCTGAACAGGATAAACAAGTACATATATATATCTATCTGTATATATTTATATGTGTGTGGATGGATGGATAAAGGGGCATCAATCGACTCAGACTTTCAGATCTGATCGCATTAGTTTTCTCCCAGTACTTGATTTGAAAGTCAAAAGAATGCTGTGACACCATAAACATCACATCCATACACTTGAATCACATGTGGTAGATGGTATCCTTTTGGACTTGGAGAGACTTGACATTAGTATCATCTCACCGTTCTTTCCTTTACGGCATCACTGCCCTGTACGGATCCGTGCACGTACATCCCGGTGGGTTATTTTATTCCCTGGCGTGTATCAGGATGCTACCTTGAGTAACCTGTGCCGTACCTCTAAGAAAACATGACCATAGAAAGACATACCCGATAGAAAATAAAAGAGGATATGAACCAACATCTTCATTTGGCCTCACCCATTTCATCCTCAACCATGTGAGTTATTTTTAGCAAAATTGAACATAAATGATGATTTTGGGGGGGGGGGGGACGACAAGAGGGATGAAAAAGAAAAAAGAAAAGAGGGAAGCCCATTCCAAAAGTCCAGGCAGGGGGTAAACTGTAATTCAGTCAAGTCACCACGTTGGGGTCAGTACTACGGTTTCCTGCCCCAAAGCACAATGCCCCTTGAATGCCATGAGCACTCGCTGTCCCCGCTGTGGCGGGCTCATTTGGTGAAGGCAGCCACCACGGCCCATAGCAGCTCGTTGGCGTTGGCCTTCAGGCTCTCCCCCTCGGGCTCCAGTTCCAGCAATTGCCGCACTCTCTTCATGGCCAGGTCATACTGGTCGTCCAGCAGCGGGGCGAAGGCGTTCTCCAGGACGTCCGAGGAGTGGGCCAGGAAGATAAGCGCCAGCAGACGCTTGTCCATGCGCTGGGGGTCGTTAACCCACTTGTCCAGCACAGCCTCCTGCACCCTCTTGATGAGACGCTGCTTGATGTTGTTGTTGGTGAGAGGATGCGTGGTCATGTCAAAAAGCAGAAAGTTCTGCTTCTCGGTGGTGAGGACGCCTTTCTCCACCAGGTTTTTGGCCAGCCGTTCGCGGACGTTCCGCAGCTGGTAATGGAGCTTCAGAGGGTTCCACGTCTCTCCTAAACACCAGCCGATAAAACGTTGGACAGTTAATGCTTGATCAAGAGGGGACGTACTAATCTACGAGGGCTGCACAATATGACGATATCAATATTACTTGCGATGAATAAACAGATACTAAAGAGTACTCAGTTCAGCTGATTTCAGTAATGTGCTAATATACCACAAATTGCTAGTTGAATTTATAACAAATTTGTTTATTGTGCAAGTTGATATCGCAATGACTATTAGAAAAAAAAAAAAAAAAATGATGTGCAGCCCTTTCATCTATGACGAAAGAACAGAAGCAGGACCATCTCAGACACTGCAAACAGGGAAAGGATTGGAGTAAAAGGTTGCCTTATAATCAATATTTTTTTCAGTATTTTTTCACAAATAGGTTGGCTAACGTTAGCTAATCTTCCTCTTCTCGTGTCAGATGAACAATAAGTTACGGGAGTGAGAAACACGAGGCATTGTGAGCTAACGTTACGTACCGAGTAACGTTTGCAAAGAGGGGAGTGACAGGAAATCGGAAGGATGGGAAATAGTTTTAACACGAAATCCACCGAGCCAAAAGGCTTATGTTATCAATAGTTCGCTCATTCCGGTTTTCCCAACTGCGTTGCAAGTTATAGTTACGCTAGTTTAGCTGGGCGCTTCATGGAGAGAGCTTAAGGTAATGCTACCTGCCCTACAGCAGTCAGAGTCAGCTCTGACTTCATATATTACCTCTTAATAGCCATTCTCAGTAAGATGGCAATCTGCTAGAACAACTGCAACACTGGAATAGTTATCAAGGACGTTAGCATCGTGGCTAACACAATTGTGATTTCATGACAAACAGTTTGGGCTATGCTCTTTAACCTGCCTTTCTGCTTGCTGAGCAACAATAGCCTTTACAACAGAGCTGTCGCAGTAAGGTTATAGCTCTGAACTTAGCAGTGTCTGTGTGTGTGTGTTTTTTAGCCACAGAAGTCCGACACCATTGTTGTGGATCTCCTTCCACCTACAACCATTGTGGGGCGGGGGGGACGAAGCAGCTTAACTCACCGCTGAGCAGTTCGATCCAGCTCTGCACGCTCTCTGGCGGCTGGGTGTCTTTGATGTGTTTGAGGGCTTCGTCCAGGAGCACGTCACCTGTTGGAGCGTCCGACTTACAAATCACCTGCAAAATCATTCAGAATGATGGCTGGCAGTTAGGAGGTGTAATAATCAGAGGACAGTCGCTGAAAAACAACATGTCCCTTTTCTTTTAATTCCTCAAGGCTCTGTATATATTGCTGAGTGACGTTCACTTGTTGTCAATTGATTTATTGATAAGGTGTCTGGTGGACGTAATGAAAATCAATGGAAAACTACTAGGCCACAATGATGATGGAATATGAAACCATTAAGAGTTTAGGTGTGAAGAGTTGCAAAATTCCTGAAAACTTTCCATTGGAATGAACTGGAACACAATTATAATATAGGTGTTATTTACTCCAGCTGTCATATCCAGGGTTTTCTTGGCATTATCCAGCTTTGGAGGTAGTGTGTTTAGGCTGCAGCGGGGGTTGCCACTCAACTTTTGCAGAAAGGGAACCCCACTTCATGCTGCTGTGGTCATGTAAGCTCTCAAGTTTGTGGAATAGCTGAATGTTTCCTGCTACAACAGAGCACTCACTATGTCTCACTCGTCTCTTTTCCTTCTCTCTCCCCTGTGAAATAAAGCTGCCTTCAGTCGGAAATGCTGAAATCTATAAACAATCTGACAGCAAACTGGAATTGAGAAATATAGTCTACTTGTGCATTGTTGGGTATTTTAAGAACAGTTTCATTGAAAATAGTGTTTTTAATAGTTTGGGCTGCACATGTGATGGGAGAACACACTGCATGTAGAAGGTTTGTAATCTCACCAAATTCCTGTTTAATGGGATGATAACGTGAAGGAGGAGTGCTGCTCAATGCAGGTTACATTTCATTAAATGTGCAGACGTTTAACCAAAACAAGCCTTTAGGCCTAGCATTGCTTTTTGCAATGCTAAATTCCCACAGTAAACTTTCCTTGGACTTGTTCATGCCTTTTTACAAATACCTGTGCAGGTTTATGCTACATGCAAATCGGTTAAGACTAATTGCACCAGCAGAACCATTTTTTGTAGTAAAAGTGCAAGCAGGGACAAACGTCCTACCTTTCTGGTCAGCAGACCTTTCCTCCGCATGCCACAAGCCTCTAACTGAAGCCGTCCTCGGAGAGCCAGTTCTATCAGCATGCAGCCTCGCAGCCCCGATGAAATGCAGTCATTCCAGAATGAGGTGTAGCCCTAAATCATAGCAACACACATCAGAATACGGGTTAGTCAAAAGGTTACTATGCACTCACACGATCAGAGCGCATATTTAGGTTCACGTTCTGCTTGGCCGTTTAGTAAATTGCTCTTTAACAAATTCAGAGAAGATTTGAATTGCTTATTTTATTCTCAATTTTTGTCATTTTGTTGATGTCATTTTCCATTGGAGCTGGCTAAAGCCTCCTTTGGGGGTTTGGGGGGGGGGGGGGGGGGGGGGGGGGGGGGGGGGCAGGAAAAACCCCGGGCAAAACGGACGCTGACTGGCTGTCAGGAAGATTCCTGTTGGTGGAGCCGATAAGCGCAATGAGTAAACAGATAGCCTTAAACAACACTTAAGGCTACAGTTCCTGTCAGCTGCAAATATCTGAAGCACCCTTAGATGAAATTATTGTGGTATAGTTTGGTACAGAGTCTGTACTTCCCGGCCCAATGATTACAGCTGGCATTAGTTTGACAATATCACATTTGTATGTGCCCTGTGTGTTATAATTTATAAAAAAAAAAAAAAAGGAGACAGACGACTGCAAGTTTAAAGGCAAGTCAAAGCCTTTAGTTTCTTTGATAGTAACAGGTGGTATATGACAATAGATAGTATCATGACAGTTATTTTGTACCCAAATCTTGAAGCAATGCCTCAGTAAGCGTGAGGCCATGTCTGGCTTAAGTCAAAGTAAAAGTTTTCTTTACAGAAAGATGTAAATAAAGCACAAGACATCTGAACAGCAAAGACTGATGCAGACTCAGCCTCATATACGTAGACAGGAAAGCAACCTTCTAACCGATCGAATAAGTT
The DNA here is from genome assembly GCF_013103735.1 of Etheostoma cragini. Lineage (NCBI taxonomy): Eukaryota > Metazoa > Chordata > Actinopteri > Perciformes > Percidae > Etheostoma > Etheostoma cragini. The sequence continues at coordinate 2,129,260 of NC_048411.1, read as the reverse complement.
GTGTGTTGATGCAGCAAAACAAACTCTAGCCCGCCACAGTATTGCACTCCATCTGTACTTAAACATCCAGCAGTGCTGTGACTGTGCGTTGTTGTCCACGCAGAAAGCAGTAAATGAACCTTTAAATGCAATCTAAAGATTTCACTGATATTGATCAAACAGTTTCAGTCAGTTTGTAGGAAAATGGGAGGAGACATATTGGGTAAAATGCAAAAATGCTGGTGGTAAGGTATGTGCCGCATCAGGTTCTCTCTCTCTCTCTGGAGTACTACCACCTGTTGAAACCTCCAGACACGTATGTAACTCTCATCTTGGTTAGACACACGTGATAAATAACTGGGTGCACTCGTGATGATTATGTGTTTTAGATGGATCTGTAAACACAGGTTTTTATTTGTGCTTGAAAAAATGTATTTATGTTGATCAGTGTCAATACAATCTGGTTAACGCCACTGGGATCCGATGTGGTCAAAAAGAAGACCGGAAATAGTACGTAAGTGGATGCCAATACTTTCTAAATAGCACCGACAGTGGCCGCACCTCTCTTAGTAGTCTAACGTTACTGTTTGATCAGTATTAAAGTAGCATTGCAGATAACCCCATAACAGTAGATTAATAGTTCCACTGTGCGGCATGCAGCATTCCTGGAATATTTACATTAAAATATACCAACAGATCAGTCCGTTTAAAGTCTAAGGAACTGTGTTGGCTAGCTAGTGATCTTGTAAGGTTACTGTGTATCTTGTTAAGCTAACTCGCTAGCGTGGGTGCACAAAGTGGCACAAACGTCGCAAAAAAAGACTAGCCATCTGTCATAAGACCACGTCCAAATCACTAACAACCCCATTTGACTAAAAGGTAAAGTACCTCTTTTCGACATTTTTTACAAAACCCACTAACCCGGGCTGTCGGCAACGCTGAGGCCCATTATTGTTGTTCGCTATAGCTACCGCTAGCGTAAACACAAACAAGGGCGCTAATGTTAACGAAACTAGCTAGCTAGCTACGTTGGGTAGGAACATATGGCTAACGTTAGCGTCGTTTAACGTTAAGATTTACCTTTATTTTACAGCGTTAGAGACCAGGGTGTATCTGCTATTACCTCTCGGTCCTTCAGCCCTAACAACAGCACTTCTTCCATCAGGGTAAGACGTGTTTCTTTGGAGTCTCCGGTATCGTCCTCGTCCTGCTCGTCTCCCCGTCGGGGCTCATGGTCCTCTTCGCCGGACGGACGGTCTTTGTCAGCGGCGTTGCGCGAAGCTTCGGTCCGCCTCTGCACAAGGCCCGAACTCCGCTGAACCAAGGAAGTCATGTCTGCCCAGCAACTTAGCTAAACAACGAGGAAAACAGCACGCCTCGGACGACGCTGCCCGAGATTCTTACCTCAATTACTCGTTGTCAACCATACAGCAGTTACCTCGAGTGTTTTGCGAATAGACTACTGAGGCCTTTGTACCCTTGACATCTGGAGTACCGCTCCCCTTCCTTGACTTCGTCCGTATTCCGCCCCAGTATAATGTCTGTCTAATATGGCGCCGTGTGGTGCTGTGGTACCAAACTTATCCAGCAGGTAGAGGCCGAGATAACATGAATCCACCAACCAGCATCCAAGTAATTTTAAGTTAAATTCAAATAACCACAGTCACGTGACTGTAGTTGGTTGTACAATAAGTATAACGTTACACTGTAATACTTTTAGTCTGCATGTTACCCAACAGCGCAGTCACACTTTATTCTTAATATATAGCTATTCCTTATTCTCCTACTTCCTTATTTCTGGGCTACTTCACCAATAAACTCCATCTTATAATTTTACAATAGGCTACAGCCAAATATCTTGGTATTCACACTTCAAATATAGGCCAGCTGATCATGTCATTGGCTATTATCATTCCCTGCTTAGGTCACTCAAATGATTCTAAAAAAGGGTTTTTGAGAATCTTTCTCTCTCTCTCTCTCTCTCTCTCTCTCTCTCTCTCTCTCTCTCTCTGTCTCTCTCTGTCTCTCTCTCTCTCTGAGATGTTTGCCAACCCTCACTCACCCCTGGAATTTTTTTTCAGAATTTGAAAACTACAAAATTTAAATAAGCCATCTCTTTAGATATGTCCTGTAGTACTCTAAAAAGACCAATAATTGGCGCCCTTGCACCTTATGAGTGAGTGTAGGTTACATATAGTGTGCCATAATCAGATTGTCACTCTGAGACTACATGCAAAGGGTACGGCTTTTTATTAATCCCCAAGGAGAATTTACACTTTACACTCTGTTGTTACACCTTACACACAGCCCTGAATACACACACATACACATGCACAAACAGGACCTACATTGGCTATTTGGAGATATGTCAGATTAAAGGGGGCTGCCTATTAAAAGCCTTTTTTAGGGGCACCTTGGCAGCTCTCCAGCAACCAGTCCACCACTACTTGGTACTGTACTGGGACTTCTTTTCTTTGGTGGATGCTATATGCTTCAGTCTACTGTGCGTTTATGGGGGGAAATATTAAAAAGTAGCTGTTGTAATAGCTGTGTAAATCTGATTTGATATTCCAACACAGTGTGTAGTTAATAAGTAAATGTCAGTTGTGTTTCTTTTTCAGTTCTCGGAGTTAGACAAAGAGCTCTGTGTGGACAAAACTGGTTTGAAACGTGTTTTTGTGTTTCATAAATATGTATAATGACATCTTTTGATACAATGCTGCACTATAGTCCAACTTACACATACAGTAAATACTGCAGGTTTGAATGACATCGTGATAAATACTATTTAGGTAGCTGTACATTTCTAGTCCCAACTTCTTTTTTTTAACCCATTTGTAAATTTTTTCCTTTACATTTTTTCATCTTTTTTAGAGTATTTGTTCTTGAATTCTCTCCTATTTATTATTTCTTCTATATTCTGTATGTGTGCTGTTTGTCTAATATTTTGCTGCTGCTGCATGTCAGTTCACAGCAAATTCCTGATATCTTTTAATGGAATTGTTTTTTATTATTGTAACTTTAGCTTCTGTAATACATGTTCTGTGTTTGACTGTTCCATGCTTTTTGAAAAAAACAAACTTATTGCTAGCAGTTCATAGATGTTCTCATTCTAGTAGAAGATTATAGAGTTATAGCAGTTACATGGTGTCTCATATTATAATGCTCCACTGTGTGTTTCCTCTGTTATACAGTGGTTACTCAACTTTAGCTAATATTTTTTAGAAATATTGCAAAGAGCAACATATGGCCGAAAAATCGCAAATTTGATTTTTTTCCCCCCAAAATCATTAAACCCTAATATTTATAGTCCTCATGGCTTAAATTATGATGATTATATTTAAATGTGTAATGCTCAGGAAATCGTCACCACGGTTAGGTTGTTGATGCCAGGAGCAAGAGTGGATCAAAGCAGTGGTGTATAGGCTAATGTATTAGATATGTAAGCATATGTATACTGTAGCCTACTGTTTTAGCCAGAATGTGCCTTTGGGGAAGGTATCATAGTCCGTGGTCTGGGTGTCCTTCCCCAGGGAAGTTTTGAGCAACTTGATTTCCTATGAAGTTGTATTCGGATGCACTTGTATGCACCAATTTATGGTGGAAATGATTTATTTAGCAGATGTAAAGAAGAAAAACACAGATGACAATTCAAAATACATCACAAACATAATGTAAAGTATGTTGATGCGTGTCATTGGGCATTTTTAAGTGTGGGTGTATGGAAATCCTGGAGCTTTATACCTGTGTGTCGTGTAGACTACACCATGGACCAAAGTTAATGGGGATCCAGAATATAAAGTTGGGTGTTTTTGTTGAAGATAGGAAGGTAGATTTTGTTCTTCGGAAAACATTTTACAATTAAATGCAGATAACCAAACCCTTCTTGATTCATTGGAAGAATGAGTTCAACCTTTTGTATAAGTCACTGAAACAGGTTAAGGATGGAACAGCAGCTGTTTTGGGTTATTTACTTGAAACTTTTAATTTGAGATAGCCCTTCTATTTCTTCTTCTTTCTCTTCTCAATATTGATTTGTTATGCAGGCCTATATGCTCCTATGTTTTGGTTATATGCTTTTTTAAGATTATTTTTGGGGCTTTTTCACCTTTATGTGATAGGACAGCTAGGTGAGAAAGGGGGAAGACATTGCAGGAAATCAGCAAAGGTCGGATTCAAACCCTTGACCTCTGCGTTGAGGTATAAACCTCGAAGTATCCTACATGTGCGCCGGCTCTACCACTGGGCCAACCTGGCCCCGACCTGGGGAAAAAGTTCATTTTTTAAAATAATTTTACAATGGGTTTTGTTTTTAAAAAGGTCTTTTTTTTTTTTTTGTATATTTGCAGTCTGAATAAATGAAAAAAAAAAAAAAAGTTAGTGGGGTCTACTTTGGTCCTCTAGCATGCAGTAGCCTAACTTTGGCAGGAAGTGGTGCCTGGGAGGCGGGGTTTTCAGGCCAAAACAGCCGTCTCAACAAAAATATGGCTCTAGACTCCGCCCTCCCGTCTGCATCCGAGACTGGGCGGCCGAATGAAAGCTCATCAACCCCCCAAAGCATATAATACCCATACCTGCTGAGAAAGAGAAACGCAGTGCGTTTATAACTGTTTTTCAACACATTTCATATTTTTTCCCGCTTCTTGGATGGCTTTACTTCAGTGGATATCTGTTGAATGGAGTTTCGGACTCTGAAGCCACTTTTTTTTTCTCCTTCTGTTTTTTCAAGCTGAGCGCAGCTACTTTATTCTTGCACGGATTTAACCGTTTAGACGCTTTTTTTTTTTTTTCAAACCTTGAACGTGTCATCGCCAGTTTTTGGAGCCGGGATCGGGAGCCTTTGAAGTGCACGGCCATGTAGCCCGAAGGTAGGCCTGCAGTGGACCCTGCTTCATATTCCAATAAATGCACTGAGACTTTATTATGCGTCCTGGGTCTGACAATATTGGGTTAACTGTGAAGCTAGTGCAGCTTAAATTAGTGTGCTTCCTATAGGAGTGTGTTCATTTAGAAGTGCGTGCCTTGCACAAGGAACACACATATGGATCATACAATATGAATAATCACAAAAGACTACTATGAAGACATAGGACACATCAGTCCATTCAGCTTTGAGCTTTAGTGACTACTGCTGGCTCTTAATAGTCTGTAGGCTATTCAAATGTAAGGGCTGGCTGAAATTAATTAACATGTATTTTGGGGGAAAATAGGCAATAGCCTATATTATAGTCTATATATATATTCCATATAACCTACTTTATAGCCTGATATCCCTATTTGAACTAACATAAGTTGTGTTAAGAGCTGCATAGATTCATCAATTAATTGACTAGCCTGTTCATTTAACGATCAACTACTTTGACAATCGGTTTGAGTCATTTTTAATGGAAAATCGAGATTTGAAAGACTGCCATTAGCTATTCAAATCGAAATATTTAGTTGAATTTTTGCTTAAACATTTTTTTCCACAAGATAAATGCTGGAATAATACATAAATAATGTGTAACGTTTTTTATTCTTTATTAGTCCCTCAAGGGGAAATCCCAATTTACACACTATTGTTATTTCACACATTACACACAGGCCTGAACTGCACACACATGCTCAGGGACTATACATGCACTAATGGAGAGATGTCAGAGTGGGGGGGGCTAATGTTACATTTCACAGATTCCAGAAATGTCCTCTTGTCAGTGGATGTTTCAGTTAACTTATATAATGCTATTTAACATTTGGCTTAGAACTGATATCTTTCATTGGAATGTTTTTTTTATGTGATTTTTGTGATTATACTTTGACGTTTGTGATAAATAATCTGTGTTATAATGCTCCATGACACTCTTTATCCGTCGCACAGTGAACATTGAACTTCAGCTAAACTTTTAGTTTTTTTGTAATCGCAAATCAAATCTTAATTGCAATATCTGGCAGAAAAATCTCAATCAATATTTTCAGACATTTTAGAGACCAGACAACTAATCCATTCATCCAGAGTATAGTCATTAGTTGCAGTAGTATTGTCAGCCTTTAGCCAGGGGCCACATCTGTGTTTCTCTTGTGTGATATATTCAAGATAAGCTGCTTTGTATTAATGCATGTATTCAGATATTCAGATTATGGTGTAAGTAGATGGATAAAGGCAAATTACTGAAGGTGAAATGAGGTATAGCACAACATAACACACATGGAATAATTGGGCATCAATTTGATAGACATTTAAAAATAGTAAAATCATCTCATTTTCATCCCTCTTCTCTGGTGCCTACAAATCTATGGTGCCCACTTCAGCAGTTTGATTTCCCCTCAGTTTCTGTGTCATGATTGAAATATAGGTGAATACAGCTGCAAGGCCCTCTGCATTCCTGCTGAGGAAAATCTCTGCTCTCTGGAACTCCATTCAGTGTTTTTCTCAAGCTCTTTTGGCTACGGCTTCAAAATGACTTCACTGTGAAATAATGTGATAGCTTTTACATCTCGAGGCTGCCATCCAGGCTGCGCTGATCATTCCCAGCCCACCACCTACAGGAACCAGACGGTTTAACAGAACTTCTGGATATGTCGGCCTACGTTGCTTAACATGGAGTACATTCATACACTTTTTTTTTTAACTTTGTGGCTCATGTTTTCTGACAACCAGTTTGGGCCAATCATGGGATCCCATAGGAAATATAGAAAAGAAAAGATGTGCATACTGTTTGATCAATGGAGATCAGTGTGGTATTAGTACTTTTACTGAAGTAAAGGATCTGAATAGTTTTTTTCTCCATTTTAGTCTCCTCCAACGCCAGAGAAACATATCTGTCTGTTTAGCTGCTAAATGCTCCGATCTGTTCTCCAGCTCGTGTCTAAGTGTGTGTCTGCAGGTCGCTGCAGGGCCGCTAGTGTTTATCAGAGCTTGTTTTCTAAAAACAGCTGTTGCTGCTGCAGCTGAAAACAAGGCTGATGATGTGTGTGGCACCGAAAACCTCTACAAGAGCCTGGTAATGGCTGCAATGTTTATCCTTCTCTGAGTGTCCGTCACTGTGAGTGATCCCTTTCAGTCATCATCCTTTCATTCAATATCACACAAATTACACATCACATGTGAGTGTGTGTGTGTGTGTGTTAATGTTCTGTATATTGTGTTCTGTCCAAATAAATTGTATTTTTATGCTTTGACAATATTGTTATTGAAACTTTGTGCCAATACAGCCCCTTTCAATTGTGTAGAGAGAGAGAGAGAGAGAGCCTCGGGACCAGGCTGGACCTGAATGACTCAGGCTGGTGCCTTTAAGGATTATATTTATTTTATTATGTAAAACCAATGGTCAGGTGTCAGTGCATACAGTAAACAGTAAAAGTGGTTTGCTTGCACGCTGTAGTCATCCCTCCTGTTCATGCTGATCATTAGGACATCCCTTCCTAAAATGTTTCCGATGGAAGGCATAGGGAACAATATCCACAGTCCTCGTGCATTCTAAAGTTCACCTGAACTTCAGCTGTCTGAGTTTAGACAAATCCAGTGAGAAAAGTTCCAGTTGCACTTGCTTTGCTTAACTTACACTGAAGCATCATATTGCCTTCAGAATAATCTTTGGAAAACATATTTTGCATAACTCTTTCTTGATATCGTCCCCCATTACGCTGAAATTGCATTGGCAACCGGTGTGAACAACAAGAGGAATGAAACAGCAAACAAAACCTGTTTCAACATGCATATCGCATGTGAGTATTTTTTAAGCCAGACGTGAGAAAATGTGAACCTATTCTTTAAATCTGAGGCGTGGGCACTGCTCTTGTTCAGATAGAGACAGTAGGGCTTAGAGGGAGGGACACTGGTTGATTCTAGCTTACTGTCAGAATGCAAGCTCTTACAAGTACACAGTGATTTAAGGATAGTCATGTCTGAGCAGATTATATATTTCACATCAACATCGGTGCATGGCCCAATCCTTTCCCCAGCAGATTTGAGCATATTCCTTATATTATTCTTCATCAATTTATAAACAATGAGTCGTATCTGTTATCTGGAGCCTTCTGTTGAACACTAAAGAGGGTCCTGTGATCCTGACTATGGCCTCTAGGGTTTTGCCCAGTGTATTGTAAGCCATTGGGGAAAAAAATTTAAATTTATTTTTAATTATTGTGGGGCTCTATGGGGTATGTCTTCTAGCTTCTTCTTTTTTTAATTCTCAATTTTGCGATTCCGTCCATTATTTGGAATCACAGAAACATTAAAGATCCATTAGACTTATTAAGACTAACTCTCTGTCAAATTTGCTGAAACTGACCCTATGATTATTTTTTACTACATGAAGCAATTTAAAAAACAATCTGGCTCTTCTGGCTCCACCTACAACCTGTAGTGTGATTTGCAAAAATCCTGTTCAGATCCTCCAATCAGGACCGGGGGGGGGGGGTTGTCTAACTGCGTCTCAATCACCGCTTAGGCACATGCTTTCATTTCATTCTCCCCTGTAGGGTGAGGGGCTTAGGAGACCATTTGGGTTTTAGCAGAAAGGGGGGAGGGAATGCGAAGTTGTCAATGTCTAAATCCTGGATCTTCACAATCCTACCTACAGCACCTTTAATGCTGCCATCAGTTTGGGACTGGCCCCAACCAGCCTTTGTTGAATAAAGACACTTACCACCGGGCCTAACAACGTTTCTGGGGAATCCCCGGCCTCAATAGAGATGACAGATTCTGTATTAGGCTTCGTTTACGGGACAGTTCCAGTGCCGCCATAGGTTCTGTTGGATGTCCCTCATTTTGGCCGGACGTCCGTCACCTTCTGCTTTCTTTATGTCGGCATTCTAAACTCTCGGTAAACATCCTCCGAGCTAGAACTGACAATCATATTATATTTATCTTCTTTTTAAGTAAAATTCTCATCACATACTCAACAGCCATTTTAATTACAGTACTTGCAGGTGCACAGGTTAAAAGAAATGCCAATGCCGTGTTGACTGGCCAGACCGTCCTCCACAACGCTGCGGAGGAAGGTCTGGCAATGCGAGACCACTGATTCAAGGATTCCCACCTACACGTTGGTTCCAAGAGTTTCTGCAGCTCTTCTAAATGGAAATACATACAGATTTGCCTACAGAAATAAGGGTGGCTTAAGGGGAAATTGTTAAAATTTGAACTTGATTCAACTTGTGTTGATTCCTGAGCTGTATGAACAGCATAGGGAGCGAAACAAGGACTGGAGGAAAATACACCTGGGGGTGATAGTTTAGAAAGGATACAGTCTGCCTGACACCAATGTTGGCTATCAGTCCTACCACCATTAAGCGTCCGGGGGCAAAGGACAATATGTTGGGGGTTCTGGTGTAGACACTGAATATTTTGTGTCCCGGGTGGATGGAGTTGGAGTTGAGGGACAACGTCTCTCTAAACAGAGACATGCATATGTGTGGACAGATTGATGAATAAAAATAGTCCTAGTCGGATGATAGCTGATGGCTTCCTTGCATTTCGGCCAATGCCTTCCATTCTTTTTCTCTCTACACGGACTGTAAACTGCATACAACCAAAGCAAACAGGATTGGTCAGTACTACTTTGCCTAGAACCTGAAACCAGAACGCCTCTGGTACACACATTTTGTCTTATGATCATTCATAGAAAGATATCTGTTTTTAAAGAGATTGTGTGTGTGTGTGTGTGTGTGTGTCATTTTTGATTGAACGTTAATTTAACCCTTGTGTTGTCTTCCTGTAGAACATGCAACAATTAGTTTGTTGATTTTGTGGAAATTTTTGTTGCCGTTTTGTGCCAAGTTTTTGAAGCTTTCTCAGACATTTCTTACGTTTTCTCACTTTTCCCAAACTTCTTTCTCACTTTTTACAATGTCTTTGTGGATGTTGTTTTTTTTTCTTCAAATGCTGTAACCTTAAATAAAACATCCAAATTCAATAAAAACAGTGAACTGATCAGTTATGTAACTTGTGAGGAGCGTTGTATAGAACCATTCATGTTATATATTTTTTACAATTTGGTTGAAGGAAACCCAAATTTCTAAATTTAGAAACTTTTTGAAAAATATGACCCAGAGAACAACAGGACAACAACAACGTTAACAACAACATAAATTAAAAGAAAGCACATGCATTCAGACAGGGCTGGTTGGCAAGGCCATAGCCATCGAGATGTCAGTTGGTGTGTGCAGAAAAACTGATGTGGTCATAGTTCCATGAATCCAGCGAGGTCCACTCCAGTCCAAGACAGAATCAACCTGCCCTGCTGTATCTGCACACCGCCCACATAAACTGCTGACAGCAGCCCACCACAGCCTGAAACAATAAATATATCTAATCCCTGGCCTGTTCCAGTTCCCCTGTCCAGCCTCAGAGCCCTGAATCAGTTTCACCCCCAAACAAACCTTTTGTACATGGTTTTTAACACAGTTGACAACTTGTTAAACAGCATAAAGGAATTGCTGATTAATGATTTTAAACTAATTCAGACTAACTGCCTCTTGCTGCATCAGAATTTCAGTGGCTTGAATAAGTTTACACACCCAGGCTAAAGTTGATTAAAAAGAAGAATAAAAAAACATCTTTTAGAAATTGATCTTAATACCTTAATTCAAAAGATTTACGAAAATCCAACCTTTTAAGGACACCAATTTTCTTTGAGAATGAATAATGTGTTGTTAATAAATAAATGTTCTTCCTTAAAATACAGCAGGCATAAATGCACACACCCCTATGTTAAATTCCCATAGAAGCAGGCACATTTTTCTGACAAACACACCGACTCACATACAAACCCACACACACACACACACACACACACACACACACACATCATCATCATCATATACCCTTCACCATATATAGAGATAGGCATGGGGAACTTTCCATAAGATCATCTCTCAATGCCAATCAAACCAGCCATAATGAAATAACACCTTGCCAATCTCTAGGTATGGTGATGGGTATGTGATGATGGGGGGGGGGGGGGTATTTTAATTCCAAAAGCCAAGAGAACTTTATCATGATGCATAGTATCCTGATCCATAAAATCACTGGCCTTTAATAATAAAAATCCGCCTGCCTAAATGGGAATTTGACAAACAGTAGGGGGGTTTATACTTATGTTCCCTGTATTTTAAGGAAGAACATTTGTTTATTTACAATACAGTACTCATTCACAAAGAAAGCTGATGTTCTTAAATGGTTGGATTTGCCAAATTATTTTTTAATTAAGGCATTAAGATCAATTTCCAAAACATGGTGTTTCATTCCTCTTTTTGATCAACGTTAGCATGGGGGGTGTAAAATTCCTCAAGCCGCTGTTCTCCAGCCTGTTTGACCTGCAGGGCTGACTGCTCTTCTCTGCTTATGTGTTAGTTTTTTTCTCAGTCATTTGATTTTAATTGATTTCTGTTACTTTCTTTTGTTATTAGTCCCTTACATTGCAATGTGCTGCTTTTTAATAATCCCATAAAGTGAACGTAAAATGTGACTGATCAATCCCTGTCACCCGCTGAGCTGATTCAAACAGATCCTGATGCACCTCATCAGTGATGGTAGTGTCTATTTCAGGACAAGTGGAGAAAAGAGGCAAACCGAGTGTGTGAACTGTGAACGGCTGGACACATTGCATGTATTGTTGGATCACAGCTGCTTGGTAATTGATGGAGCTTCATGCTGTGTTGCCTTTCTGTAGTGGTCTGTTCAGGTCCACTACATTTAGATCACTTCCATCAGTCACATTAAGTCCTTGGGTCTAGTTTGTGTCACCCATGTTGGATTTGTGTAGGTATTCCCTAGGTCCATTTTGGATAAGGTCCACAGTTATGATTGTGTTCCTGGTGTGGTAAAACTGTAGTGGTGCACCACAGAGGACTCTCTGCATATATATATATATATATATATATATATATATATTATTTAAGTATTTGTTCTTTTTCTTTCATGGTCAAGCTATAATAAGGTCAATTTAATGGGAAATAACACAAAACAGCTCCTGAAGGAAGAGGAGCTAAATCAGTCATTCATAGCGCTAATAACAGGAAAAACAATATTTGATGGAAGTTAATATTTACGTTTCTTTTATAAAGGAGACAATCCTGTTATGGTGGGTTTATGATAGTTCAAAACATGTTTTGAAAGTCAATTGTAATAGCTGATTTAAGTATCTGGATTACAGTGAACCACATTCATGTTGTTTCCTTTTATTCTGGAACAATGTGACATTTTCGGATATACTGAAAATGGGCTTTTGGTAATCCTTTACCATATGGCGCCTTGGAGAAGAGCGCGGTAGGGGGAGGGGTGGGATGAGACATTTAGGTCAGAGCCTGAAACACAGAACAATAAGTAGGGAACTAATCCTTGTTGTCAAACTGTAAAGTAGAGAAATTTGTTAACCAAACAGTAAAACACAGAGTGTGTACACCCTGGGGAACACACAGCGAGACTCCATAGGTAGCTGTCCATTAGTGAATGTAAATCTAGGGATAATTTAGGGAGTTCTGGAATCCATAAGTCTGATGGACAATGTCAGAGATGGGGGAGACCTAGTTTTGCATACATGTCTGACTCTATTGCTACTGCAATAACTTTCCAAAGTTCTAAAACATTGAGTATAACTGCTGTACAGTATCTTTGTGTCTTATAATTGTTCAAAGTCAATTTAATGGTTGGTATTTTCTTACATATAGCAACATTCCTATACCAAGACAGCTCCTTGTATGTAAGAAGCAGCTTACGTGACACTGGTTGCAAATGTTTTTCACTTTTTAGCAGGTGCTATTCCCAAAGTGTGGAAAAGTATACATGTACAGGCACTTCACAAAGCGGGTGAGCTGGGTGATCTAAACTCCTAATGGCCAAAATAAATTATAAAAAATATAATCTGGGTTTAGACCTGGGCCATTTCAGCTGTGTCTTTGGTGGTGAATGTTTCTGTGATTAGGTACAACTCTGTTGCTGCTCTGTTTAGCCACCGTCATCGCCCCATGACGCTCACTTTTTCAGTAAAAAATGGCCCCTGAAAGGAGCGTCCTCTGGCGCTGCCCGTAGCCTCACTGTCACCGGTTGGCGGCTAAACAGCTGCCGATGGTAGCCGGCGTCCCGGCGCCCTTTTAGCCTGTAGCGGCTAAAAACACCCAGCAACTGCTGCTCTGATTGTATTGTTCTATGGCTCGGTGTACTCACATTACAGTGCTTTACTTAGTTCTAGGTCTATTAGTGAAGTAGTGTTGATCACTTTGAGGGGGGGATACATTCTATTCCCATTGGGGATAAAGTAATTCAGCAGAGGCAGGGATATGTAGACCAGAAAGGGGGAAATCCCACTTACCCCCCTGGATAGGAGACGGGTCCTGCTGCTGTAAACCTGTATCACTGGAGCCTGTAGGTCTTTATTTCTGCTAGAAGTGTTGAGCAATGAGCTGGAGATTACGTGCAGAGGGGGTAGTGCTCCATTTTGAGAGATTTAGGTCATTATTGGAAATGTCATGTTAATACTGCTGTTATTTAGCTGATGTGTGTCAACAGTTGAACTAATTCTACTTCTGTCTGTCTCCTCTGCCTGTCGGAAGATTACAATTTAAAGCCCCATTACCAGACTTTGAGTTCAAGTGTGTTGTATCTTGACAGAATTCCAGATGTGATTTAAGACACTGATTCACACTCAGCCACATTTGTGCTAGACCAAACATCTGATTGCATCACTCTTGGTTGTCCCGGGCCTTATGTAAACCAGGGTCCACTATACTACAGTCCAGAAAATGCACCATTTTGGTTACTGCCAAAAAAAAAACTAAACCTAAACCTGCAATTAAGCACTTTAGTTACAACACTCACAGTCTATCCTTTGGCTAACCCAAACAAAAGAATGACTCCCTTAAATGGACTGTGAGTGAGAGAAAGAGAACCTTTGGCTTGTCTTCACAGGCTCTCACCCTTGCTGTTCCCTTCCCTATACAGATTACAGCTCTGGCATTAAGTTATGTCTTCTTTATGACTGAATGGGTTGTTGTTATTTTCCCGTTTGTAGGGAAAAATATAATTACATTCAGTGTAATTCAGCTGCCATTACCACAGGCGACAGACCAGAGGCTGTTTCCACAGACAGTGCACTCAAATTTCAGTATGTCCCACATGTGTCCTGGTTGCATTAACACTTGGACTCTTTATTGTCCTATCTATCTATCTATCTATCAGAGGAAGTTCCTTTCAGGGGCCGTGGTAGTTCAATTTGGCAGAAAAAAAGGCAGCGTCATGTGGCTATGACAGTTAAGTTTAGGCACCAAAACAACTAGTTAGGAATAAATATCTGAGTTTGGATCAAAACAATCCTGAGGAACAAAATCTTTTTTATTTTTTATTTTGTCTTGCCAGGAAGTGTTTTATGTTTACACCATGTTGCGTTATATCATTTTGATATTTTCCATTGAAGTCTGAGTGGCACTATCTATGTCTGGGGGATGAAAGTCCTGCATGTTTTTTTGTGCAACTCACCCTCTGTTTTTTTTCATAAATCACATCCTGACTGTAGTAATGAAACTAATTTCAATGGAGTGCTAGTCGAGGACATTAGAGGAAACCCTAAACCTATGAAATTCTAACGAGAAACATGTTGCATGAGCTCATCAGTCGCTCAACTGAGTATATTATAACGGACATCAGTCAAGATGCACTGCTGGTGTACCACGATACCAATGGATTTAAATTGGTGACTATAAGTGAATTTGCAGTAAGTAGGAGTTAGGGCGGGGTATCTCCCAAAAATGGTGATACCACACCGATGCCAAAACTCTGAGTAGGATACAGGTTCCTGAATAATTCAATTTTTTAATACCAATTTTAAAAAATATATCTTTTCTTACAATCTTATTTTCCAGCTTCTACTACATGAGTCTTTTCTCTGTGTAACGTTATTTCTCTCTACAACGTGGAAGATTAGACAGCCAATCACAGACACTCTTAGATCTTGGTAAAGGCATCCTGCGTGCTGATTGGCTCACTGATGCTGATGAGATTCACTCCTTAGGTATTGAAATTTGGTATTGAATGAGAAGACATTTTTTGTACTATACTAAGGAGGTAATTTGGTAGGATGATTTGGCATAAGCCTGTCACATTTCCTTTGAATTGCTTTCTGTGCAAGCTTGCATAACTTTCACATCTGGACTCAGAGAAATTAGAAGGCATGCTGAATGCAGCCAAAGGAACATCTGGCAAGAAACTCAGTGTGCTTGCAGTATCTTGAAGGAATTATACTATGTGAGATATTAGACTTTGTGTAGAGATTATCATGTCACATTTCCTATGAACTCATGCAAGCATTGTCTTTTCATCAGAGAAGACTTAGATGCCAAATCCTGATTCTAAGGAAATATTAAGGATGTCACGATTCAATTCAAAATAGATTCTCAATTTCAAAAATGATTCACATTATGTACATGTAGTTACTTTTCCCATGTGATAGTTTACACACCATTACAAAAGGTAAAAAGAAATTAAGCAATAAATCAAAAAAAAGAATACATTTTTGGAATTCTATGAATTGATTTTGAATCAGTAGAGCCTGAATTGATTCATGAATGTGAATATATTGTTATTTTTTGCACACCCCTAGGAAATATACTGCTTGAATGGGTGCTTTTTCAGCTGAATATCTGCATTGTTGTTTTTATCACAGAAGCAGTAGGCCTTTAAGTATTAAGCATAATAGCAGAAAATGACAACCAAGTCGAAAGAATATTTTTATAATGCTTTGACAAGAACAACTTGTTTATCTTTGGGGCATTTTAGGCCTTAAATTCCACAAGGCATAAAGGGGAGAGAGAAGGGGAATGCTATGCAGTAAAGGGCCACATGTCAGAGTCAAACCCGCAACCACTGCATCAAGGAGTAAACCTCTAAATACGCACACCTGCTCTACCAACTGAGCTAACCCAGCCACATGCTGTGTTGGATTTACAGTGGCTTGAATAAGTATACACACCCATGCTAAAGTTGATTAAAAAGAGG
Organism: Etheostoma cragini; assembly: GCF_013103735.1. Taxonomy (NCBI): domain Eukaryota; kingdom Metazoa; phylum Chordata; class Actinopteri; order Perciformes; family Percidae; genus Etheostoma; species Etheostoma cragini. The sequence goes on along the minus strand of NC_048411.1, from coordinate 2,113,311 downwards.
AATAAAAAACATGTTATGGAAATTCATCTTAATTAGGAAAATCCAACCTTTTAGAACAAATTTTCTTGGTGAAAAATAATGTATTGTAAATAAATAAATGTTGTTGTGAAGTTCTGGCTAGTCCACATAGCATTCCGGGATGGGAGATGAATTGGTTTATTGGCATTTCTTTAAACCAATCACAAACGTCTGGGACCACGGTGCCTCTGCTATATAGTATCAAGGAAGGAACTTGTTTTGGTGGAACATGTGTACGCTCAGAAGTAGTTTTAGTCGTCAACAGAAATCTCAGATTGGACAGATAGTCTAGCTAGCTGTCTGGATTTACCCTGCAGAGATCTGAGGACCAGGTAACCATAGTCCTCAGATTGGACAGATAGTCTAGCTTGCTGTCTGGATTTACCCTGCAGAGATCTGAGGACCAGGTAACCATAGTCCTCAGATTGGACAGATAGTCTAGCTAGCTGTCTGGATTTACCCTGCAGAGATCTGACGACCAGGTAACCATAGTCCTCAGATTGGACAGATAGTCTAGCTTGCTGTCTGGATTTACCCTGCAGAGATCTAAAGACCAGGTAACCATAGTCCTCAGATTGGACAGATAGTCTGGCTAGCTGTCTGGATTTACCCTGCAGAGATCTGAGGAACAGGTAACCATAGTCCCCAGAAATCCACCAACACCAGCACAGAGACAAGAAAGGGGACGGACATCTGTTCAAAAATGAGAGATTCAGAGGAAATTTCCGGCGGCACCTGAAAAAATCTCAGAAATGAAACATTGCCAACATAGACAACCAGTTATGCAACAGCTTTCTTGGCCTCCTTATATTACATTTTGAAAGCTTCATCTCCTTGATGTTCTACGAGACTGTCAGCTCCACTACTTCCTTGTAGACGTCCTCCTATTCCAGTCCGTGGTTCAGCACAGGCCAGAAAAGGGCAGGCCCTGTTTGCCTTCAGTTGGAGTGTACAGGAATAGTAGAGGCAGATGGCACCACAAAGCCCAACAGTTTATTTGAAGCCCGAGCTCTGCATAGTCATTAAAGTGTGGTCTCATGCTAGCTTGCGTTTTTGTCTATATCTGCCACAGATGTGGCTGCACTCAGCTCAGTGTCTGTAGTTAAGCGTGTAGATGAAGGGTCAACTCAGATTCCTCACTTCACATAGGAGCTATGCATTGTAAATGGGGCCCCTGAAGGACTCTGCTAGTTTCAGACCATTTACAACAAACATAACAACACTTTCAGCCATTTACAAAAGCATAACTTTAGAAGTTATAGAAGGGAAGCATATATTTACAGATAGATTTTTATCATCCAGGCAGTTGTTTCAGTAGGAGAAATAGAGTGAGACCTTGTTTTATACGGGTGAGACGAGCCATTTTTTAGTTTTGGGGAGTCAAAAAGTTTTAAAAATAACAGTGATTAATAAGTGGTGTAATGGCTCAACCTTCCTCAGATAAAGTTAACACCCATCTAGGATACTCAATGTTGAAATGTTTTCATGAATCCAGCTAAATGAAGGAAAAGAAGCAGCAAGAGGTGTTCACTGGCCCTCAACCAAAGAGAAATGTTTTGTCATGGCCATCTAATTTGTTGCTTTTAACAAACTAAATGTTCTACAAGACATGAATTAGATATGTGTAAATAAGCACCCTGGAAAATTGTGGCTGACATTTATTATTGGGAATTTGGCTTTACATTATAGCATGTGATTTAATCTACAACATCTTTTTTTTCAATTTTGTTTTGTTAATTTCTTGATTGTGCAGGTGCCATACTAATTGATGTCTTAGTATTATCCATGTTTAAATGAGGAAATACATCCTAAACCCTTCATAAACAACTTAATGGAGTGAACCAATTGCATCATTCCTTATCATTCCAATTATGGAGAATAACAGTTACCCAAAACTGCCCAATACACCAACATATTGTAATGAATGGGTTTGTGTGATATTGTACAAAAACTTATGAAGAAACATTTGTATGATATCTAACGAAGACACCAGCCCGATACAATATCATCACGATACTTATGCCCCGACAATCTTATTGCGATTTTAAACACGTTGCAATATTCTGCGATATAATGCAATTTATAACCTTTTTCCAACTTATAATTTTTCCAATGATTTCCCCAAAAGTAAACTTTGTCAACATCTGTTTTACCTAAAAAGATACATTTCTCTGTTCATATTACTTTAATTTTATTGACACAAATGGGACAAACTGACCAACACATATATCATAAAAGACGGATACTTGGCGCCTGTGTACTGATACAGTATTGCCACTGAAAATATTGCAATACGATGCTGTATTGATTTCTCCCCCACTCCTATAAAACAGCGACTTGACAATTAAGTTTGGTAAAAGGTTTGTTTTTTGGGGTTAAAACACCGCGCCCCTTACTGGCAAGCCTGGCTAGGAAATTATCTATGCAAAGTGCGTTTAGCATGCTCCTGACGACCTGCACACCTTTCACGCTAAATATATTATAATCGGACATGTTGAAGATTCTCCTGTCAACATGTTCTATGTCCGTAATAGTACTCATGATTCTAGATAGATATAGTCATGAGTACCTAAGATGACTCATGATTCCATCTGTCTATCCTCATAGTGCCATCTATAAATGAAATCATTTAAAATGTGGTCAAATCGTTTGCAATGTGAACTGGCTCACTCTTGTATACACGGCAGGTTTCTGCATAGCGCTCCCTGTTTCAGCTTCGCTTGCTCCTTGGCTGGTCCAGGGAGCTTTATCAAGAGTGGAGCCATCAAGCATAACGTGTTTCCATGTGTTTCAATCAATGATTCTATATGACGAGAGTGTTCCTGACTGAATTTGCATTTTTTTTCTACATTATTGTTTTCTCTTTAGGAAATGGCCTGATGCTGCAAACACCACAGCAGACATATCCTGCCAGTGATCTGATACTTCCAACCTGGCTCCTCTACAAATCTCTGACTAGAGTTTGAGCAGTTTTTCTGCAGCCCCCGTATCTCAGAGATGGATTTTGGGCTGTCAGCCCACACCGGTTCCTGTGCCTGCACTAACTATTGGAAGCGTCAGAGTGGCTGTTGGTGAGGGACCCCCAACAGGCCCAGGATGCCAGGATGCCCATCACTCAGGACAACGCCCTCAGCATCCTCCCACTGCTGGAGACCTGGCACGGGGCTCAGACCACAAGATCACAGCAGGACCACAACCTGAATCAAGACAATTCTGGCTGCAAGGTACTTTATGCCCTTCACCCCCAAAGTAATTTAAAGTACATTTAAGTTAAATGCTTAATTGCAGTTATGAGGTGTATATTAATTACTATATGTACTGGGCGGGATTGAGTCCCTTCTGTGCTAGAGGAAAACACTGTAGAAAATGTATCTGACTGCATGTTACTGGTTACTGTGCATACATACTTAACATACCATCAACTACTACATACTGTATTATATATTAAACATGTAGGGTTTGTTGTTAAGTAGTTATTTTGTTGATAATGCTATTGTACTTTCAACCAATTATTTTAACAGTGCAGTGTCAATAATTTTACTAAATTAAAAGATACATTTCTTCCACTGCCACTACCACCATTCTGTTAAAGGAAAGGTGAAATAAGGCCAGATAAGGCCCCTTATCTAAGTGTACTTAGGGCCCCCACCTCACTAAACAGGCCCCTAAATATAGCTCAGTATTGTAAACAGGAAGTGTCATATTGAATGAGTTCTATCTATGGAAAACGGACCTGCGGACAAATGCTGTCGGAAACAGGTGTCAGCCAGTGTCTCAATGACAATGGCCATGTGGTTGTCTGAAGGACAATCTCTACACTCTACCGCATTAGAAAAATAATTTTCCTTTACTTCATAAAAGCATACATATCCTCTTGTCAGTAGTTTTGAATGTTGAAATACTGTGAACCTAGTCTCACATTGCCAGAACGTCCTCCACAGCGCTGCAAAGGAAGGTCTGGCTAGGCCACACAGTATTCCTGGACCCGAGAAAAACATGCTTGGGTGTATTGGCATTTCTTTAAACCAATCACAATCGTCTTGGGCGGGAGACGGAGAAACGATGTCTCGGCTAAATAGTCTCAGGAAGGAACTTGTACTGGTGAAACATGCACGTAGGGAGGCAAGCTCTGGAAATAAAATGTCTGTCAAGTGTGTGATGAGAATTGTACTCAATAAAATTGCCAACACAAACAAAGCAGAATGTGTCGGACATCCTGACAAAGTGAGGGACATCTGGCAGAACCTCCAGTACTGTGTACTTCAGAATGGGCTAAATTAATTATGCACAAGAATAGTCCACTTAAATCAGTTTTTAAGGATCCGACACTCCTGCTTTTCTAACTCAAACATTATGTATAATTTCCTATAAATGAGGTTTATTGACCATAGATTCCAAAAAATAACTGTAAAACTAGAGTTAATATGTTAGTGTTACGTAGTGTTGGAAATGTCAAAAAAGTGACAAACACGAAAAAAAGCGTCAAAAGTGTTGAAAAAAGGGACAAAAACGTAGGAAAAAGTACCAAAAAAAATAAGCGTCAACAAAATTGTTAATTTTAAATTTTTGACTGGAAGACAACACAAGGCTTAATCTGTAGTTAGCTTGGATGCCGTTATACAGTTATGGATTCCAAAGGCCAGTGTATCTATTTTTTATGGTACTTTTAGTGGAGAAGGAATACATGATGATTGTGGGTAAGTGGCACAGTGAAATTCATTTGTGTGTCCTGGTGAAGAAAGCGTTGCTGAAAGCTTGGTGACGTAATGACTACTCTCTCGGTAGTTGACAGGCAGTAAGTCAACCCAGTTAATTCAAGAGAATGCATTTGTGCCACCCATTCCCGTCTGATGACTGATTGCAGATCAAATTGCAGTTTATCCTCCAGGAGAGCCGGGTTATACAAAGCTGCTAATGTGATAGCTTCCGCCCTGTTGAACTCTGTGGCTCTCCACCCCCCAACACTGCTTAGATGGTTTGGTGTAGCGTATGAACTCAAAGTGAAAAAAAGAAACCCTTGATGGTGAACTTGATGTAACTGGACTCCATGGCAATTGTGCAAATGTAAATGTAATTCAATTTTTGGAGCTGTTTCTAAAGATCTGTAGAAACCACGGACTTGGGGCTGAGAACCACATAGGGGAATCCCTTGTTTTGGTCCTTTCTTAGGATCTGTTGATTATAAGAGAAATATAGAATATCACCAGCCTTATCCTTTAAGTTAAAGCATATCAATGCTGTCAGGCAAAGGTGTTCAAAACGATTGCTTTAAAGGAAGACCAAAAGCATTCATTTATGGAAAAAAGGAATAATGAAATATTGAGATCTAAGGTTCTTTCCTTGGATATGTTTTTTATCCTCTCTCAGCTGGGTTGAATATAATTTGTCGGTGACAAGTTGTTCTGTCCGATTTTGCTGTGTGCCAGTGTGCTAGTAAAGAATTTTTCTGGTCATATTTATCCATGCAATGTTTCAGCGTTAAAGATTTTTCCTCAGATGCTGATTGGTTTCTCCTTTTCTTCCTCCAACAGGTGGATCAGGACTCCTACCAGAATGGGGAAAGGGATAGTGTGTGCAGTAGCAGCAGTGTTAACAGTGTTAATGTGGAGGACATGTCCCTGTGTCTGGCTGCCATTCACAAGTTGATGGAGTACATAAGGTTTAACTTCATGGAGGGTGACACAGCTCCGTCAGCCAGCCCTCCCTCCTGCAGAGAGGGGCTAGACGTTGAGGTCCATGCCGTTTCTCTCAGTAAGCACGAGGGGGATAGCGCCGAGTTTGGCCTTAGCTTCGGGAACATCCCTATTTTCGGGGACCCTGATGGAAGAAAGAAGGGAGGCCCGAGGAGAAGGAGGGACCAGGGCCCCATCATGGATGTGGGCTGCATCTGGGTGACAGAGGTGAGGAAGAAGAGCCCAGCAGCCCGCTGTGGGGGGATCAAACTGAGAGACGAGCTGCTGTCACTGAATGGACAGCTGATGGTGGGAGTAGATGTCAGTGGAGCCAGGTAAGACAATTTCTTTTTTTCTTATTTTTTTTAGTGTTTTTATTTGACTTTGCATTGCTACTCCAACTTTTAACAACCCAATGCAATGTAACCCTATGGGACAAATGTGAATCGTCAATTTGGTCCACCAAACGTTCTGTATTTGCCCCTGCCAGGTTCATATTATACTAGACTGTCCTGTGTACATGGAGAAAGATGACAGCACTCAAATCAACATAATGCCATTCGGTTTCTTAACATTTCCTGAAAGGGATTCATAGGTTTAAAATCTAATATCACTGTCACATTTCAGATCACTTTGGATAGAAGGATGCTACTTTAAAACATTGACCTAAGTAATTGTGACATATTAGCCTTTTCTGGCACTTCTGGTTTCATTCATATGGTTATTTTAAATTCATAAATTTTGAAATATTACACAGCTTGTACCATAATGCTCCACTTCGATGGCTATGCTCTCGCAGCTGAAGTCTCTTGTGAAGAAGGAATCATATGGGTCTAAAGCAGCTCCAATGAAGAAACAGATACAGATGAGGACATTTCTAGGACCAGACTGTTGAGCCAACAACTCATTAAGTTACATATTTCCGACTTTCATGTATCACCTAAGTCCACTTGGGTGATACAAAAACCACTTTAATAGAAATGATTTACAGAATGCATAAAGAGATGGTGGAAATGTAGGACTGTGGTTTTTCCTTATGATCTTTGAACCTGGATCCCGTCAATTCTTTTTTCCAGTTACCTGGCTGACCAGTGCTGGAATGGAGGCTTTATCTACCTGATCATGCTGCGGCGGGTAAAGCGAAAGGCTCCTCCCCCTCCCGGCTCCGTGAATGGCAGCGGCAGCACCCCTGTCAGCAGTGACAGCTGTGAAGACCAGCAGCAGGCCAGAGCTACTTCTGAGTCCTCTGACAGCTCTGCAAACTGCAAACGCACACGCAAGTTTGGTGTCACATCCCGATCGTCCTTTAACCGAGACAAAATGGACACTACTGACTCAGAACTCCAGAGCTGTTACAACGGCTACAATGGCTCTTCTGTCCCCACTGAGGCAGCAGTCAGTCCTCCGGGAGAGGACTCCGGCTGCATCCTGTCTACATCCACATCCACAGAGGAAAGCCCAGACCCCTGTCCTCAGGCCAGAACCCCTCCCCAGCGTCTTTACGGTGGAGGCACTGCCACCCTGCCTGCTCGGAGTCACAGTCAGCTGTTGGAATGCAAAATGAATTCTTTCAGCTGTGAAACTTCAAGCCAGGTAAGACACGCTGCTGACACGCAGAGCTCTGATTTAATGTTCACACACAGGGAACATTCACACCTCACTCACAGACAACAGACTTTATTCTGAATTTGGTATTTTAAACTAAGGAGTCAGGCCAAGAATATAAAAATGTGGAATCATATTGTCGTGAAGTTGATCAATAAAATGCATTTAGTTAGAAAAAGGTAATGTTTAACCCTTTACTGCCCAAAACTGTTTTGACCAATTAATTTCCCTCAATTTCCCCACTGTGGGACAAATAAAGGTTTTCTTATCTGATCTTATCTTAATACAATGGTCCCTATTTTTACCGATCCAACCACACGGCAGGCCCAGGTGCGTTTAGGGCGTGTCCAAATCCACTTTTGCTAGTTTGATGGCGGAAAAAAGGATCCTTGCGCCGGACATGTTTAAAACTTGCCCTGTGTAAGCCTATTGGGTGCTAACTTTAGCAGGAGGATAATTGGGTGTAGGCAGCACCGATTGGTTGATTCAATTTTCTCTCTACTGACAGACCTCCAGCTTTTCAAACAACTGAGCGACGTGTTGAAATCGACTGGAATTCGGCTTTACCGAAACAAAGTTAGTAACCTAGTCCCTCTTTTTTATCCGGCCATCCAACAACTTCCTCTTTCTTTAAATTGAGATTTTAACCTCCGGTGGATTTCTGAGGACTATGGTTACCTGGTCCTTCAGAAAAGTTGCACTGAGGAAGTCATGGTGGACAAAGATCCAGAATTTGACATCGGCGAGTAAAGTCACTGTCCAGCGTCTCGCATGCAGTTAAATTTAGGCTACTAAAACACTTGGTTAATGTTCAGGGGTAAAGATGGTGTTGTTTAATCTTGGGTTATCAAGCAGATCACTGAAAACATTAATTAGACTTTAGTTGTCAGGGCCAGATTTTCAACGGACATACTTTGGCAGTGAATGTTTTACAGATATGTTCAGTATCTATTCATCCAATTCATGACTGAAAAGAAGGATACTTGAAAATATATTTGGTGGTGTACGTTAGTTGTGTATGAATATCATTTTCAGTAGACAATAAGTTTAATGTTTTTCTGCCCCATAGTGGTCATAAATATTCAATGCAGTTCTTAACAAATTTGTATTGAAAAGAAATTAAACATTCTGTTCTTTTAACATCTTCTCATATTATACTAACTCTTCTACCTTCAAGGCAAATTGGTAATGAAGCAGATCTAGAGAGGATAAGACAAGGCATCAAGACTTTCTCAGTCTTGTTTGACACTTGGAATTGATTAGCATGAGAAAAGAGGGTTGCTCTTTGATTTCTTTTAAGGAAAAACAGTTGTATGCTGAGTGTCAGTAGCATTGTGGATGGAGGTGTTCAGTAGGAGGTGGAGTGGGATTATGAGCAGTGACACTCACAGGGACAGACACTAGTAGTTTACCACACTAAATGCAACTTGCTGTTGTGGTACCAAGATCCACGTAATCAATAACAATGGATTTATTTGAAGACATGTTTTATTTATATGTTTTTATTGAGTGTGGTCAGTCCTTTAGCAAACTGACTGTAGCGCAACACTTCCTATATTATATCTAATGCCAAGAAAAATAAAAAATAACATAAAAGGTATGCACAGCGCTGCACACAACAACCCTGCAACTAGCAATTACCATGCCGCTGCAAATGAGAACCAAACCACAAAACAAAGCTAATCAAATCCAAAAATATTTTGCATCAATGGGAATGTTGGAGTACACCCTGTACAACGTGGAAGACTAAAAGCGCGTTCGATTTGTACTCAGTAGTCAGATTTTCCGAGGTCAAAGTTAGAACCCCCCCCCCCCCCCCCCCCCCCCCCCCCCCCCCCCCCGAACCTCGGACTTCTGATCTCGTAACTCGGGAAACTACAATGTACCCTGAACTTAAATTCCGACATGGTTGCCCTGTGCATCAACAGTTGTGAGAGCTGAAGTAACATACAGTAACACAAGTACTTCTGTCATATTGGGTCTCACTAAATCAGTCGTACACACAGTCCTGTCCAACTTCTGTTTGTGGACATGGTTGTTACACTGTTTGTATGCACAGAAAACAGCATAATGTGTTGTTATGAACTGGCATTGCTAACAAGGCTAACCTGGCTATAATGAAAACATTGAAATCAGACTTGTGACTTCATTCCCAGCTTTGACTTATGAGTTCCGTTTTAAGAGAATAGCAGAGCCGGTATGTGTATGTGCTGGGGAGTGTGTGGTAGAGCGAGTGAGAGAGTGACGGTGATTAGCTTTGGAGCAAGTGGTGACTCTAGCACAGTGAAAGTGGTACGTTCGTTGATTGTCACGCGGCCCATTGGGAACCCCCCCGGTGTTCCAGGTGGCCAGTCCATCGTCCATAAAGCCAACACTTTAAGACTAAGGAACACACTTAAATATAGCTTCTAGGCCGTAGGAATGTTTTACATTGATCACATTTTCATGGTTGAAAATCATTGCAATAACATCTGTTTGAAGAAACCCTTTTTTATGTCCTTGTCTTTTATAAAGTCGATCCTTGGCCACAACGTTTCCAGCTCAGTTAATACTTGTATGGTACAGAAGAAGAAACTTTGAATGTTCAAAGTAATTCAGAATGTCAGACTGGAGTCTATGCCAAAAATGGCATCCACAGATTAACCTAAGCCAGCTGTGGGGTCAAAGGGGCCAAGCTTTCATGACTTGCAAAATAGCAATCCAATCAGTGTTGTGAATGATGAATATTGTGTTGATTAACCCAGAACAACCCATTTTAGCACTGAGACCGGATCGTTGTAGAGCTCTGGAAACCAAATGACTTCTGGTTTTGAAAAAAAAACAGTCCTTTTCCAAAATAATGAGTTTTTATGCTAGTAGTCTGTGGTGCAGGTCCAGCAGCCAGATGTTCAATGGTCCACAGATCTGTGTACAGATGTCTGAGAGGATAAACAGGATCACCACCCTGCACCAACTGGTCAGAGGAAACCAGAGTGATGGGAGAGTTGTTTACCATGCGTCAGAGGATTGAGATGGACAGCTGGCGTATCATCCCCCCACATCAGGGGGAATGTAAATAAAGCAAAATGTACATGTGTGTGCCCTAGATAAGTGTGACCTCTTTTAAATAAATCCTTTAAGGTCTACACATCGTCTAAATGTCTGAATAAGCTGGGAACACAAGCAGTGCAGAGGTTAAAGCGCCCATATGCTGCTCATTTTCAGGTTCCTAATTGTATTTTGAGGTCACTCACTTGTTCACTTTACTTGTTTTAGATACAGAGTGAGACGTCTCTCTTGTTTTAGCTACAGAGTGAGACACCTCACTTCTTTTAGCCACAGAGTGAGCAATCTCAATAGTTTTATCTAGAGAGTGAGACATCTCACTTCTACACTATCTTTGTTGGGAGCTGCACATGCTCAGTAGCTCGGTAAGATCCCATCAGCTAGATAACTCTTTCTCCAGCTTTGGTCAGTCCAAGGCAGGATTAGCTGGGAGACTTCTTCTAGACCAGGGACACTTGTGGAATACCTGCAGAACAGGGACAGGAAGTAGTTCCTTTGGAGATTATGGTCAACTAGTGTGTGTTGTAGCAGTGTGTTGGCATTGAGAACGAGCTAGCATCCTACACCTAGCATGTGCTACGGTAAGCCACCTGGTTTCTAGTGACGTGAAAGCCGTGCAGATGTTGAACAGCCCACCTGGAGACTGAAGACAGAGAACATTCAGAAACCGGATCTCACTCAAAACAGCATGGGTAGGTTTGTTTCCAAGTTTTTTATGCGTTTGGGAGCACCAGAGACACTAAATTAAGTCTTTAAGCAAGGCTATGGGCCATATATCAATCGTTCAAGCGCAATGACTATAGCAACGTGGTGGGTCGAGGGTGCAAAGACTGTTGGGGCGTTACCAAGCACAGCTACTATACTGTAGAAATGGTTCCATACCATTTTTCCCAGATTTTTCTAGATTCCGATACCTGAACTTGTGTGTCAGCCAATATCGAGTACTGATCTGATACCAGTTCAGTTCTAATTTACTGATAGTATGAAATCATCACAAGAGTTATCTCAAGACACTTTAAAGATAGAGTAGGTCTAGACCACACTCTATAATTCGCAAAGCTTACAAAGTTAATTGAGCAAGCTTTTAGTGTGACAGTGGCGAGGAAAAACTTCCTTTTAGGTGGAAACCTGGGACAGACCCAGGCTCTTGGTGGGTGCTGTCTGCTGCTGCTGGGTGGGACACAGAGACACATACTTACAGAAGTATAATTTAGAATAATTCTAGCAGTTGATATGATGAACAGTGGCAATTATAGTAATAGTAAAGATAATGGAACTATTACTATAAATAGAAGTTGTAGTAGTTCATGGCATCAAGCAGGACCACGGCAGCAGCTGCAAGCATGATTTAGGCGCCACCCCTTTCGAAGTGTGTCACATATACATTATGTATATATATGAAATTTAACAGCTGTATACTACTATTCCTGTTTGGATGTGATATGATTGCTATCGGGTTAAACTCTTTGTGAAACATGAAAAAACAGAAACAATGAACACCACAGAACTTTCTTTTTTTACCAAGTTCGACAGTCAGTCATAACAGAAAATAACATAAATTAACTTATTTTGAAGAAGATTTTCTTTGGGGTTAAATTACGTGGTATCGGATCAGAGCAGAAACTCCCGTACCCACTGATACAGTACCAGGATTTTAAGCCGTATTGGAGGCTTTTTGCATACATTGTGGTGATTAATAAATGCACATGATAACGTGTGTATTAAATTCATGACAATCCATCCATAAACCAAACGTGTCAGCCTTGTGGTGGAGGTGAAAGGAAAGTCGGGGGATTACCAGAGTCAGTAGGATTCATCCTTTAAATAACAAAATGTTGAAAATGTAGTTATTGAGATGAGGGTGGACCGACCATCATCTGCAGATAAAATACAGAGTAAACCAAGGTTCAGTAGTTATGAAGTGATACTGGTGTCTTCCTGTTTTGTTAGTATTTCATAATAGCACATAAGAAAATTTAAGCACATTTATAAACAATAATATGATAATAGTAATCTTCAATTTTAAAACCCGCGATACAAAGTGTTTCCCAAAGCAACAAAAATATAACTGGCAAGTCATAAAATCATCAGGTTTAAAAAGACAACTTATAAAAAAACTACTTGGTGTATGGAAAAGGTAAGTGAAGGAAAAACAAGAAAATACAAGAGGATGTTAAAACTCAAATAATCAGGGAAGGGTGTCCGAGGGAAGTGTGTTTAAAGAAGGGACTTAAAGGAGAAGATGACTCAGCTGACCTGGTTTTCGCCGGGCGGACTGTCCCAGATCCTAGAGGCTCCGACTGCAAACGCTGTCAACTTCAGTGTTCTGCATGAGGATCTCAACGTACGTACCGGCGTCAGAAAGGAGGTCAGAGTCCTATCAGGGTCCATGAAGTTATTAAAGTCATCACTCAGATCTTAAAAGTCCATTCTAAAACAAACAGGGAGCCAGTGTAAATCTGAATCAGAATCTGAAGAAAAAAGAAAAGAAAAGGATTTTTAAGTAAGTAACACAGGGAATTTGCCTAGTCTGTTTGTGCATACTTATAATTAAACATTAATATGGAATAGACAAACAATAAATACAGAAAAGAAATACATACATTGGCTTGCAAAAGTTGATTAAAAAGAGCCATTAGTATACACCCCCCTATGTTAAAATACAGGGGCATGAGTATACACCCCCCTATGTTAAAATACAGGGGGCATAAGTATACACCCCCCTATGTTAAAATACAGGGGGCATAAGTATACACCCCCCTATGTTAATCCCCATAGAAGCAGAAAGAGTTTTATTATTAAAGGCCAGTTATTTCATGGATCAGGATACTATGCATCCGGAGAAATTAACCCCGCCTCCCTTACATCATCACATACTCTTCACCATACCTAGAGGTAGGCATGGGGATCTTTCCATGAGATCATCTCTCAATGCAAATCAAACCATCAAGCTAACTGAAATAACAAGATGTTTTTTTTATTGCTCTTTTTATTGAACTTTAGCATGGGTGTGTAAACTTATGCAAGCTACGGTATGTATTAATACATGTAACTGTTTAACATAAGAGAAAAGAGGCTGTATGGATTAGTGCAGGATGTGCAAAAAGGTTGAGGGACGTGCAACAGTTCAGGATATGTAGAATGTGCAGAGGACAGGTACATAGTCCAGGATGTAGGATTTAGAGTCTGTCGGTGGGGGTCCAGGGCCTTGTTACAGTAGTGAGGATGACTGCAGAGGGGAGGGGGGTGAGAGGGCTTGGCTACTATATTTCCACCCCCCCTCCACGCCCTGGAGGCGTACAGGTCCTGGAGAGACGGCAGATTGCTGAGTTCTGTACACCCTGGAGTCTATCAAGAGGAGCCGTAATGACAACCCTCTGAATCAAACATCACTACCTGATCATATTCACATATTAACATATTCACAGAAAGAGTCCATGCACTGCTTTAAGCCTCTTGCCTGCTCTCAAATGCAATAATCACGTAAAAATCAAATCAAATCAGCTTCATGATCCATGTATATTATTTGTGTCCCTACTAAGTGATACATCGTTCGTTGTGTGTTTGTTCTGTGCTCCTTTGCAGCCCAGAGAGGGCAGCCACATCTGGAAGATGCACATGGTGAAGGGCGAGGAGGGCCTGGGAATACAGATAACGGGGGGGCGTGGCTCCAGGCGCTCTCCGCATGGCATCATCATAACTCATGTAGAGAAGGAGGGCGCCATTCACAGGTACAGCTACTACTAACAAAGGCTGGGGAAATGTTCTTGCTCTGGCTTCTGGTTCTTGCTCCAACTCCCCAAATAATCTTTAGTACTGTTATTATACCATATTATATTATCGAGGTTTACATTTTATGAGGACCTCCCTACAGCACAATAATGATAATCTGTGCCATTGGTTTAGTTATAAAGTGTTATTTTGTCTTTTTTTGTCAAACTTTTATCCCAATCCCTCACCAAGAAGCTTATGTGTTCAGTCTGGTTTGTAAATTTGTTTTTTGGATAGCTGAATTTCTGGTAACAGATATTAGTTGTCATTTTGTGTCAGTTTTGAATTTGTTTTGTTGCAATATTTGTAGTAGGCCTGCACGATTTTATCTTTATTAAATCGCAATCTTAATTCACCCTGTTCACAATTTCGTTTTTAATTAACTCTTTTTTTTATGACTTCCATCATATCACTTCTCATTTAATTTTACAAGCCGACTGCATCCCAAACTGCTACTGTCTTCTGTGAGTTTTAAACATAGACTGTATAAAAGTGTTTCAGGCTTGTGGTAATGAGTAATGTGCTATAGGTGCCAACAAAAATCTATACTTGGTACTGCCGATTTGTTTTGTTTTGTCATGGTTCATGTGTGCAATAAGCAATACACTTGGTGAGGAAAGAAAAGGTGGCAGAGAATTGAAACATCAATTCTAAGCTAAAGAACTGTAATTCATATTTCCCCCCAAATCTTGCAGGCCTAATTTGTAGTACTACCCAACACATTTAGAATATGTATCCCATGATTGTCTCTCACTATATAGTACTAGTCCAGATCCAGATGCAGGTTTCATTTTTTTTATTTTTTTATTTGGGAATTCTAAAGATTGAAAGTGGCTGCTACAATATGTGACATCTGACGTGACTAGAGTGGTGAAGAATAGTGGTCTGTGTGTAGTTGTTTGTGTGTATGAGTGAATTTTAATGTGGATGAGTGTGTTGCAGGGACGGTCGTCTTCAGGCTGGGGATGAGTTGCTGATGATTAACGGTCAGTCTCTGGTGGGTCTCACTCACCAGGAGGCTGTTAACATCCTCCGCTCCACTTCTGGTCTGGTCCAGCTGGTGGTGGCCAGCAGGGTCAGTACATACACACACACACACACACACATACATACACACACACACACACACACATACACACACATACACACACAGGGGGGGAGGGATCAGTGGAACACTCCAGACAGCTCCAGAATCAGCACCCTGGAGTGGACAGCAGTCAGGACAGTACAGGACTCACTGGACCGAAGACAGACACAAAAACACAACCTTATCTCTTAAAGGTGCAGTAAGGGATTTCGGGCAAAGATTGTTGATATTTGAACTCATCTACCTCCGCCTTCAGAAGCTCCACCATCCAGTTAACATCTGGCTGACACATTCAGATGCTGACTCCCCCCCCTCTCTGGAAACGAGCAACACAAACCTAATCGTGTGTTTTTTTTACAGAACATCGTGTTCCAAATACACATAACTGAAAATAACACCCACACACTAATTTACAGTAACTCTCTGTTTGTGCCCTGCAGGAGGAGTCAGATGTGGGTTTTGAGCGATTCCCATCCACGAGTCTGCCGGACCTGGTCAGCACCTGCAACTCCTTGTCCTCCCTGTCTCAGACGGCCCCCTCTCACTCTGCCCAGACCTCCAACTCCAGCAACCTCTACCTGGTACACACAGATAAGATGGTAACACTGTAAAATAATTGTTCATGAGTTATCGTGAATTCATGCATGAAAAAGCATGAATTAATTCATGTACTATTTCATGAACTATCAGTAATGTAGTCATCATTAGTAAATCAGAAATCATGAATATTCAAATACCATAATTGATGCATTAATTAACATATTGTTCCTACATGCTACATAACTCCAGTCTACACAGCAGCAGGTCATGTAGACCAGACTCTAACTCCAGTCTACACAGCAGCAGGTCATGTAGACCATGTAGACCAGAATCTAACTCCAGTCTACACAGCAGCTGTTCATGTAGACCAGACTCTAACTCCAGTCTACACAGCAGCAGGTCATGTAGACCATGTAGACCAGACTCTAACTCCAGTCTACACAGCAGCAGGTCATGTAGACCAGACTCTAACTCCAGTCTACACAGCAGCAGTTCATGTAGACCAGACTCTAACTCCAGTCTACACAGCAGCAGTTCATGTAGACCAGACTCTAACTCCAGTCTACACAGCAGCAGGTCATGTAGACCAAACTCTAACTCCAGTCTACACAGCAACAGGTCATGTAGACCAGACTCTAACTCCAGTCTACACAGCAGCAGTTCATGTAGACCAGACTCTAACTCCAGTCTACACAGCAGCAGTTCATGTAGACCAGACTCTGGTTCCTTTTTTCATCGCTTGAACACAGTTTTCAAAACTCTACACACTCATCACATGACTCTAACCACAACGTGCACAACACTGTGGATCTACAGCACTGCGTTCCGATGCTAACACACTGCTGGCACAACTGTTAACCTCACGCTCAGACAGAATAGATTTCAATCTGGTAACTATCAAACTCTGCTGATTGTAATTTTAGCTGAAAGCCTAAGCAGGTGTCTTGTTTTAGACTAGTTAGTGAACATATACAGAATGTATAGAGAATATTCCTCTTTTTAATCACCTTTAGCATGGTTGTTTAAACTTATTCAAGCCACTGTATACAATATACATACAGTATATTCAGTGTGTACACAACAGAAGTTTTATGGCATTAAACAGAGGTAATGTATTCATGAAAATGTTTTACAAACTGACAAATAAAATAAATATTGTTGTGTGGTTTAAATGTGGAAGTACAGATGTCAGGTAGTCCAGCTGATCATCCCTCTGTGTTTTTGTCCTTATAGTTGACCAACTTGGAGAAACTAGAAGAACAAAGTCCGGGAGAGGCCCCCATAGGATCCTGCGCCAGCCCCACACCTATGAAGAACTGCAGTCGATCCCAGGGTTGGTCTTACATTAACTGAAGATTTTTTTTGAACAAGCTTGGGCTGAAAAGAAAGACGGCTTTGGGTAGATGATTCTCTGTGTGGAACAGACATTTGCTGCTTATTTATTTATTAATTTATTTTTCTGTGGCAGTAGTTTGGTTTTATGTATGAAATGTGTAGTTCAAGTTGGACAATCGTGTTGTGGCTGCTGTTAGTTGTTTTCTTTTGTATTTTCCTGTCATTGATATTTGCTTTGCCAGTAAGTGTGTTCTTGTAAATGTAAATGGACTTAAATAACATAGCGCTTTTCTAGTCTTAAGGTCTCCCCAAAGCGCTTTATAGCAACACTAAAGCCCTTTTCCTGCTTTGGTCCCCCAACAAGTTGAAAGCGGAATTGTCCATTACCGCTGTCCTAATGTGTCATTCAAACTACAGAACCGCTACGCAATCTGGCAAAGTCGCACGATGTAATGTTAGTGTCCGGGTGATATCTGGGTATCATGACTAGAAATGATGGAGGAGACTGCACACATGACGAGTCCAATAAATTTAGATTAAATTGAACAAGGAAGATAACCGTGGGTACACACACACAGGTGTGTACCCAAAGTGTCTCTCTGAACATCAGACTAACTGCATTTCTTATAGTCTTCTTGTCCTGCACCGGTCAGTTGATCTATTTCAGTTGATCTATTTCTAGGAAACTTGGTTACCTTCTACTAGTTTTACACATTCCAATCTATTCTCAGCTGTGGGATCGAGTTGCCTCCAACTAAGCCTTCTGTGGAAGATCTTTAGAATAGATGAAATACACTTGAAAACGTAAAGTACATGCTTAAATATTCCATGTATCAAATGTAGTGGACAATTACCCTTCCAGCCTGTAAGGGGACCGAAACGGGACTTTAACATAGTCCAGGATTCATTCACCATTCACACACATTCCCACACTGTGGCCGAGGCTGCCATACAAGGTGCCACCAGCTCATCAGGTAAACTAGAGACACAGAGCTGCACTTTGTAATTCATTAACTTTATTGGTTATCTGTAAAAAATAAACACTGATGCAGATAATCTGCATGTTTCCAAATATCAGCTCTGATAATCGTCCAGGGACGATATTTGGTCGATCCCTATTAGACAGTGTGCGAGAGTTTCTTTGCAATTTTTGACCTGCACGTCCCCCTTCAACCCACCTTTCTCATCTTTTTAGCTGTGCCTAGTATTTTTCTGTACTACTGCTACATTTACATTGCTACGTTTTGGTTTTTAAGCAGAGTTTAAAGCTAAAAACGATTGCCGTGCACACAGTCTCTGAACTTATCTCTGTTTAAACTAACATGCCCAAACCTCATATCTCATTAACATCCTGGTTAATGAGATATAAGCTGCTTCTCTGCAGAGGAATGAAAGGATTTCTTTCCTTGCTCAGGGGGAAACAGTCGCTTGGAGTCAGTGGGCGAGGACGATGAGCTGTTTGTGGAGAATGGTGTGAGCAGCGGTGACGTGGTGGAGAAGCCACCGCCCGGCCGACGTAAACACTCCTTACCTCATCAACTAGATACTGCTGGACTGAGACAGGTCAGTGAATGCCTCACCCCATTCTTCCTCTGTTAAAATGTACATAAAGAGCAGATACTACTTACCCTGAATTATATATTTTTATCATGACATAATATAGAAGGATGATGAGTTGGGCTTTAAAGGGCGATGTTATTACAAATTATGACACATCCAGTTCTTGTATTAAGAGTGGCACAATGAAAGGATTAAAAGAAGAGATGGAAAAGGAAACTGAAAACTCCAGTCTCTACAGATGACCTGCTTGGTACTTGAAGCCTCTATAGAAAATAAGCAGCATAAAAAGATAGAGGCAGATGGATATACACGCAAGCAGTGTGGTAGGTACTCTATTTCAATGACCCCCCACCCCAGACACACACTTACACAGATTCAGATCAAAGCCTGGTTGCTTACTATGTCCTGACTGCCATGACAACAATGAAAAGGAGAGCTGCACTCACTGCTGTGTTAATGAGAGCTTCATTGAGAAAATCTGAATCAGAAAACATGCATTGCCAGGTAAGTAGCACTTACTAGGAATTGGCTATGGACAAGCAAATGAAATCAAAGAAGACAACATAAAGCCTCTCACTGGCTGTGGTTATTCAATTCAATTTTATTTATTGTGTCAAATCATAACAAGAGTTATCTCGAGACACTTTACAGATAGAGTAGGTCTAGACCACACTATAATTTACAAAGAGCAAACAATTGTAGGAATTCCCCCAAGAGGAAGCATAAGTGCAGCAGTGGTGAGGAAAAACTCCCTTTTAGGAAGAAACCTCGAACAGACCCAGGCTATTGGTGGGCGGGGTCTGAGGGTGCCTTTTGGGGGGGGGGGGGGGGGGGGGGAGAAAAGCAATCAAAGAAATAGTAATAATAATGGAACTATGACTAGAAATAGTAGTTGTAGTAGTTTATGGCATAGCAGGGCACTGCAGGGCATAGCAGGGCATTGCAAGGCGTAGTAGGGCATAGCAGGGCGTCATAGGGCATAGCAGGACTTAGTAGGGCATAGCAGGGCGTAGCAGGGGGGACCACAACAACAGTTGCAACCATGATTTAGGTGCCTAATCCAAGGAAACCTGCAAGGCGGGAAAACATAAAGACTCCCAGGAATAAGCTCCCTGCAGATAAACTATAACAAGAATTTCTGGGATATGAATGCACAGATTATCGAAAGAAAGAGGCGAGAGGAGCTGTCATAGGAAGTCCCCTGGCAATCTAAAACCTTATCCCTACAGACTCTGGTACCAGAGGCTACAGCATTAGCACTATAGGGGAAAAGACAGGAACACACAGCTGTCCTGGAGTATGAGGGGAATAATCCAAAAACACAGCGAAGAGTGAGGAACAATCTCATCCCTGTATAGCATACATACTATGTTGTTTCTACCAGATTTGTATAACTGTATTTTTGCATTTGTATTAATATCCCTTTTTAGGAATATCAGATCATTAAGAAATCAGCCCGCTCCCTGAGCACCATTCAAGTGGAGTCTCCATGGCGACTGGCACAGCCGTCCATTATCTCCAGTATAGTGCTGATGAAAGGCCAGGGCAAGGTGAGTGCACTCCTCTGACATGTACAGTACAGAATGCATGAATAAAGCTCAGAGAATGTACTCCTAGTACTACATGTATTTTATCTGTGCAACAAAGGTTAGTGCACCTTGTGTGTGCTTTTGCTTTTAAATTTTTTGCCAAATTGTTATTTGAATATACCTTTTTTATATTGGAATTTACATTGTTGCATAAGGGCTCATTCAGCATTTTAATCTCATAGAAATTTAATTTTAGCAATGTATTTTTATTTTATTTTTCATATTTCATTTCTACGTACAGACTGCACTGTATATCTCAAACTGTGTGTTGGGGCAGAGGAAGAAACAGGAGTGTGTGTATGTGTGTTTATGTGGGGGTGTGGGGGTGCGTGCGTACAACCACAGTGTGGTTCTAATGCAAACTGGCGTGATCTAATAACTTCTACTATAATTATGTGTTTGCTTTGTAATTACATTTTGGTGAAATGCTTTACTTACCAAATATAATCTGCAGCATCATATTATTGCCAAAATAAGATTCATATTGTCATGCCTTTAATTTTGCACACATATGAACATAACAGTTGAACATACTTTTGTGGCATTTTGGCCTTTTGATTATGTCGTAAATGGCCAACCATTCAGCTTTCTGCATCTGGTCTTTGTTAGCCCCTTCTATCTCGCGTCGCCACTATAAATCAAGATGCCGGAAATAATTTCCTTTAAAAACCACTGAACATTGACGAGTGTCTTTGTAAGTAACATTCATGGGGATCTGAATTTCACAGGGCCTAGGATTCAGTATTGTCGGGGGGCAGGACTCTGCACGTGGTCAGATGGGGATTTTTGTCAAAACCATTTTCCCTCATGGAGCTGCAGCAGCTGATGGACGGCTGAAAGAGGGTAACCATTCCTTTTCATTCTGTGGTACTGAAGTGAGAATTTAGAGGACAGTAAAGTGTATGGTATGAGCAAAACAGTGATCCACTCTTACACCCATCTCAGTCTAATTCTATGCTTCTCTGTGTAGGAGATGAGATTCTGGAAGTGAATGGAGAGTCTCTCCAAGGACTCACACACCAACAGGCCATCCAGACCTTCAAGGTACCCTGCATTATTACAGCAAAATGATCACAATCTAACAGTGTTAAATCCGTCATGAAAAGCCAAAGACATTCACATTTGTACATTTTCTAAAATGTTTGTGAAGAAAGGTTTCCCTTCAGACAAAAGAATGGCTTTAAATCATTTATTTTACTGTCTGTTTATGCTCCCAAGGCTAGCAAGTAAACTGACTTGATGAAAGACCAATGACTTGTTAAAGGGGAATTTCAATATTTTTTAACAGGGACCCTATTTTCCCATCCATTGGTGTCTTATAAAAACAAGTGAAATCTTTGAAATTGGTCCAGTATTAAGTGGCAGCTATAAACCGGGCTGCCCTGTAACTGTCAATTTTGTCCACTAATTTTTTTGCCACTGACAGACTCAGATTATTAATCTGATATTATTAAAGGTCTGACAACATTATGGCAAGGATCCCTACATAGGTGAAACTTATTTTTAAAGAGTAAGATCCTTTTTGATTAACCAGAAACAGCCCCAAAATCCACATCGCCAAACCCACCAGACTCCCTGTAAATAATCAGTACATTTAACGTCTATAGAGCAGCATATTTCCAAATGTAAATGGGTGAATGAAGAATTTATTTCAACCACACCACAGTGGTGACTGTTGGAACAGTGGAAGGACAAACCAAGGCGGCTTTTAGTAGTTATATTTTGATTCTGTTGACTTTGAATGCAGCGCGTTTTACAATAATAGAATTACTGTTTATTTACATGGAGTCTGGTTGAATTGGGTATGTTAAATAATAAGGATTGTCTCTGTATGGATCCTTTCCATAATGTTGTCAAAAACGTATAATCTGAGCCTGTCAGCGATAAAAATAGAACTTTTGGTGGACGCCAACTGCATGCCCGTATTTGCCCATTAATGTTTCATTGAGGCTTGTTTTGCTGCAGCCTAATAGTGGACCAATTTGAAACATTGTTCAGTCACATCAGTCAAAGCATAACTCTCACCAAAATGCCATTTAGGGACTTTTTGTTAATGTACTTGACTCAAACTTTCATTTAAAAGCATAAGGACGGGGCATAGGACGGAAGAGACACTTTTAAGATTTACTGTATTCTTGTTTTCAGCGAGTGGAAAAAACAGTATTTTTTGTAATTGTTTGAAGCTCAGTCAGCAAGTAAAAGCTAAAACAAGTTTCATCTCTACTTCCATAATGCTGAACCTCATATATTCTTCCGACAGCAACTGAAAAAAGGTGTAGTGACACTGACAATCCGGACCCGTCTGCGCAGTCCCAGCCTGACGCCCTGCCCAACCCCCACCCTGCTCAGCCGCTCCAGCTCACCCAACTCCAACACCAGCGGGGGAACACCCGTCCCCTCAGGGTTTGAAGAGGCTGACAGCCACAAGGGCCCCGGGCCGGGTCCAAAAGACTGCATTATCATGGAGGTCACACTTAACAAAGGTTGATGGAGAACCACCCCCCCCCCCAGACACATTTAGACACCACCCCTTGGTTTTCATTTCCTGATAGGAGTCCTGATGGGGTCTTGTTCAGACACTTAGAAGCAGAGTACATTTGCGTCATATTGTTTTCGATATATACTTTGTTCATAGGTCAAAGTAGCAAACTTAATCACCAACGACACACAGAATCTGATGCCAAATTACACAGTTTTTTTACAGATTTTTCACAAATTTTAAATGAATTTAAAAATAATTTAAAAAAAATTGAAATGTTAGCACATCGCCAACCAAGAGCAGAAAAACAATCCGCTAAATTCTGCAGATTAAGGCAACCTCTAGCTCCCCCAGTAATAGCGTGTGCCCCATGTAGACATGAGTACTTTGCAGCGGCCCAGGGTTCAAATCCGACCCGCGGCCGAGGCTCTTTGCTGCGTGTCACCCCCGATCTCTCTCCCACCTTTCCTGTCTATCCACTGTCACTATCAAATAAAGGGAAAAGCCCCAAAATAATCTTTCAAAAAAAGGAAATTCTGCAAATGTATCATTCTGGATTACTGCTGAAACCTGTAAAACAAATACAAATCTGCCGATTCCGAGAGCTCAAATTGATCAGAGACGTAAAGACAGGGGACCTGTGAAAAACTGGGCTGGGTGATCAGGTCTGGCTCAAAGTAAGCAATCCAGTTCATCCTAAAGGTGTCGGACGGCATGCAGTCAAGTTCTTCCGCACCAAACTAAGAAATCATTTCTGTATGGAGCTGTGTTTTTGTTCAGGAGCATCAGCATGTAATAAGAGAATCAACACAGTTGGATGAACACTATTGTCTAAAATATCATTGTAAGATGTAGAATGGAGATTTCTTTTCTTTGCAACTAAAGGGGTCAGACCAGGAAACATGGACCCAGACCAAAACTAAAGTAACGGGACAGCATGTCCTCCTACTTTTGTGTAATGTATCCTTGAAGGTATTCTGCGACTGCTATAATATCTCCTTGTGAATTGGCCTACATATTTGGGCTAGCTGTGATAATTGTGCTATTTGTGCAGTGATGGCTAACTTGTTTTGATTTTCTTCAGAGCCCGGTGTTGGTCTTGGGATTGGAGTTTGCTGTCTGACCCTGGAGAACTCTGCTCCTGGTATCTACATCCACAGCCTGGCGCTGGGATCTGTGGCCAAGATGGACGGAAGGCTCAGGTAAAAACCTTAGGGTCATCTGTGAGTTGGACTGATGGACGCAGGTGAAGCTAATCTGTAGTAGAACTGATGCAAATACACCAAATTAGCACTTTAACATGAGCTCATTGATTGAAAACTGTGTTCATTAGTCATTTATTGTTCATATAATGTTAACATTACTGCTCTTATCCATACAGCCTCTTTCTTTCTTTGTTAATGTTATATATTAATGTGTTATATGTTATATGTTTCTGTATCTATTATTTGTTTATTTTATATTCATTTTTAAATGTGTTTAATGCATGCACCAAACCTAAGCAAATTTATAGTGTCTTACTATAACAAGTAAATCTTGTTTCTGATTACTAATTCATTGTGTACGCATGTAACTGTGTGTGTTTAAGTGTGCACAAAGAGAGGTACTTGAATGTGTGTTGTGCTCCTCCGTGCAGCCGTGGAGATCAGATCCTGGAGGTGGACTCGGTCAGTCTGCGTCACGCTGCTCTCAGCGAGGCCTACGCCATCCTCAGTGAATGTGGTCCTGGACCGGTCAGTCTCATCATCAGCAGGCATCCAAACCCCAAGGTCAGATCAAGTCTGTCTCCGGTTATATAGATTGATCTAGGGCTGGGCAATATATCCATCCTATGTGGATATCGATATATGAGGCTAGATATTGTCTTAAAGCAACAACAAATATTGTTTTGTAGCTTAAAATAAGGTTTCCAAAATGGTTTCAGCGGTTCATCAACTCATAACAGAGTGAACGGCACTCCTGCGTTCCCTTTGTGGGCTATAAGCGCACTACACAAGTTTACCAGACCGGGTAGTGGATCTGTAGTTCCAGAGAGATAATGAGACAAAATGGGACAATTCTGCTTCCAGCCTGTAGGGGGACCAAAGAGGGAAAGTGTTGCTTTAAAATTTGGATATTGTAATATCATGATACAACACAAGTCCTTTCCTGGTTATAAAGCCTGCATTAGAGTAAAGTGATGTAATTTTTTCAACTAACCAGACTAACTAGATGTATATACTAGTGCTTTTTCCCAACACATGCACACATGCACACATGCACATACACACACACACACCAACACATCTACTAACCCGATAATTCAGCCGTAAAGTACGCTGTCTTTCACTCCAGAACAGCACCACTTCTCACGAATACAGATAGGACTGGATGAGAAGTTGAACTGAACTGTATACTGTATATACAGTGGGTACGGAAAGTATTCAGACCCCTTTAAATTTTTCACTCTTTGTTTCATTGCAGCCTTTT
>NC_048411.1:2017212-2088041 GCF_013103735.1 Etheostoma cragini | reverse complement strand
ATTTTTGGAAAATGGCTGCAATGAAACAAAGAGTGAAAAATTTAAAGGGGTCTGAATACTTTCCGTACCCACTGTAAAGATGGATGACACGTCTCCACTTCCTCCCACTGTACAAAAGGGAATCCAAAGTAACCCGGATACGGGATTACCAGAGTCTGCGCCGTAGTAGAGCTGCGGTATCCCGCCCATACACCCAACCAACAAATAACGAGTCAATCACAGGTTTAAATTATGACGTTTCATCGTTTTTCTAGCATCAAATAACTAATAAAAACCGAACTGATCAGAAAAATTAACACTTGAACAAATATCAGCGTGATCAGAACTTCATAAAATGACAAAAAAAAAACTCTTTGGCAAAAATTTATTTAATATGTACTTTAATATTTGGCCTATTTTCAATTGTCTAACATGGAGGGGGCGGGGCTTATGATCTATACTGCCAGTCAGCATGGGGGTGATTGGCCAAAGTCAAAGTTTGGGCCGGCCATAGATATTTTCTTTTTTACTTTGAACTTCATTTCACAGCCCACACTGACTGTCACATTGTGATATCAGAAAAAACATTTCAGACGCTCACATGCACTTCATTTGAAGCACACTGCTGCCTTTAAGGGGGTTTTGTTCCAAGAGTGTTGGCCATAATTGCAGAAGACAAACTAGTGAGGGTTCACGTTACAGCAACTAAGACCCAAACTCTCATCTGTCACCGCGTATCAACATACAGTACGTACAGTATGTCTAATATAATGTCATCTCCTTGTCTTCCTCAGGTATCAGAACAGGAGATGGATCACATGATCGCTCGATCCACACACAGGGACAAAATGACCAAAAACAGACAATCTTCTCATTCCCAAGGTCTGATACCTACAGGGACATTTGTCTTCTCCTCTTCTTGTATCTTCTTGTATTTTTTTTGCATGTACTAAAGAAACAATTCTAGGTCCATAGAAAACGGCCGTAAACTTTTTACAGAGGAAGTTTGACATCTGAGGGTTTAAGGGTTAAAGTCAGAAGCATGGCTCAGGTGCTCCTTCTTATCCCATCTGTGATCATTGTAACCTGTAGGTGTGTCCTGTAAGAGCCCCTCCCCAGCGATGAAGGACAAGCAGGGAGACGGCTCCCCTACTCTCAGCTGGACCATGAAGAGATTCCTTGAGCCTGCCAGTAGAGTACGTCTTCATTCAATATTCATGAATTAGTTTGTGCAGTACACACACATTGCTAGGTTCAATTTCATTCTTCTCAAACCTATAGTTTTAGGAAAAATAACGTTTGTTACATTTGCCCAAAACTATAAAAATCTGTGAAACAATCACGTTCCTCTGCCTCCTCCTGGTGCTGCTAACGGAATAATGAAAACAGGGACTTGCTAGTCTTGACTTGGGACTTGTTAGTCTTGACTTGGGACTTGCTGGTCTTGACTAGGGACCTGTTAGTCTTGACTTGGGACTTGCTAGTCTTGACTTGGGACTTGTAAGTCCTGACTTGGGACTTGTTAGTCTTGACTTGGGACCTGCTAGTCTTGTCTTGGGACTTGCTAGTCTTGACTTGGGACTTGTAAGTCCTGACTTGGGACTTGTTAGTTTGACTTGGGACTTCAGTGCAGAGACTTGAGATTTGCAAAACGGTGACTTGGTCCCATCTCTGCTGCATATTTTACGTTTGCCAGTTAATTTTCATTGGCTGTTTGTCCACAAATCTACGTTTACACGGCTTATTGTGGAGAGGCACCGCATTTAAAAAAATGTGTATGGTGTGGTTGTGTTTTTCATCCTCCTTCCCGTTAGTTTGCTCACCTTTCATGTTCCCACCTCTGTAGCAGGGGTCTCTGAGCTCAGAGACAGAGTTATCTCAGTACTTCTCCCAGGACTCTTCCAACCACTCCTTCTTGTCTGAATCCATTCTGGGGGGATCCAACAGTGATGAGGCGCTCCACCAGCAGAGCTGCAATACTTCCATGGAAGACAACTCATCACAGCCACCTGGTAACAAATTCAACCATTTAAATGCTATGGAATGCAAATAACATCAATATGGTCAATCTCAAAATGGGCACCGATCCAAATTGAATGTGTTTCAGAAATCCAATTCTAAGACTGGGTTTACTGTCCTAGACTAGGGTCTACTCTTAATGTAGTTTAAACCCCCATCTGGGACTAAGGGCCCACAATTTAAAAAAAAGCTTTAATGCTTTGTGGCACTGTGTCATATTTGTATGTTTTATTTGGCAATGTCAGTTTATTACCCTGTTCATTTTTGTACCCTACACCTTATTTTCAGCATTTACCTCAACAGAAGTGGCGAGTCACCCGCAAGACAAGACCCCTGTTCCTCTCGTTCCCCATGCAGAGGCAGTTTGCCAGCCCATCACTGTCTCCAGCCCCACCTCCGTTCGAAGCCCACTGCTCCGTCAGCGGCGCCTCATGTGCTCTGAGGACGAGCTCAGCGATGGTGAGAACTCCGACAACGCTAGGAACACCCCAACAAAATCTGACTGTGTCAACTTCAATGATGCCCAAGCATCGGAAATGTCCAAAATTGGTTCAGCAGTTGTAAGTGCTGCATCGTCGTTAGATATAAATGGAAACCGTGACGATGGCAGGGATTTGCAGAGGTGTGGAAGCGACGACGTGACGACACCACTCTATGGTAGCTTCTCACAGTGTGAGGAAGGTGTAACCAATAAGTCTGAGTCACCTGGGTCAAATTCACCCTTCATGCCTATTCGCAACGCAGCAGGGGCAAGCAGTATGGGCTCCGGGCCCAGTAATTTGGCCATCAATAGTGACAACTATACTAATCAAGATGATGGCCAGTTGGAGACAAAGCGCTCCCCCAAGCTTGAGCATAAAGCAGTGACAAGGGTCAAAAGTATGATGAGCATTGAAGCACCAAACTTGCCCCAGCAGCAAAAGTCCAAAGTGGATGAGCCCCCTCCAGTCTCTGGGTCATCTCAGTCCCCTTCCCATGTCACACCGTGTGGGAGAAACCCCAAGTCCGCGGGTGGGTTGGTACCCCATCAGCACTGTAAGAAGGCAGATGCCAGTGAGCTTGTGGGTGTTTGTACCATCGACACTGTGACCCTGAAGAGAAGTGAGGACGAGTCCTTTGGTCTCGACCTGGAGATTATGTCATCCCCTCTGAAAGTTGTTGTTGCTGGGCTAAAGCCTGGAGGTGCAGCGGAAAAGGTATTTCTGATCAGTTTCATCCTTATATCAGCCTAATATTAATTCAAATAAAATGTGTTTATTGTGTCAAATCACAACAGGAAAGGTCTAGAACACACTCTAATTTACAAAGACCCAACATTTGCCACACTGAATGGTTACTTCAGATTTGATGAAAAACCTGTTTGAGTTATATAAAGAAAGAAAGAATTTGATATTTTATGGTATTTGTGGCTTGGGATTCTGTCGCTCAGAGAAAAGCTCAATTTGATCTCTTCTTTGTTTAATTGAACATCCAGGAATCTACCGGTAAGCTGTGTCGTGGAGATGAGATTGTAAAAATTGGAGAAAAGTCGGTGCGCTCGTCTTCTTACGAAGAAATCTGTGAGCTCATGCACAACCTTCCGATTACACTGTCCTTGGAAATCAAGAGACCAGTTTCAGGTAGGACCTTGGCTTAGATAATTTCTTATTATTCTCGAGGTCATTCAGCATCAGTGTGATCCCATTGTTTATTGACCTTAGGACTCCACATTAGATCTTTTTAAGTATCAGGGTTCCTGATACAGAGATAGAAGCCCTGTTCACATCTGGCACAGTCTGCCAGACCTTCCTCCCCAGCACTGCGAATAAAGGTCTGGCTAGTCCACACAGCATTCCTGGATGGGAGAAAAACGTGCTGGTTTATTGGCATTTCTTTAAACCAATCACAATTGCCTTGGGCGGGGCTAAGCGCCATACGGAGCAATGGTGCCGCTGCAAAATATTCTCGGGAAGGAACTTACATGTCCGTTCAAAATGTAGATAGATAGATAGATAGATATATTACGTTGTTTCAGCAGCAAAATCAGTCACACAGCACAGAATATAAATGAACTACTAGGATACAATATACATACATATAGTATACATGAAATAATAATAGGAATAAAATACAGAGAACTCCGATTGGACAGATAGTCTAGCTAGCAGTGTGGACACATACAGGTATGTGTCCTGGGCCACATATGGACAACCTACTCAACTACGGAATTACGTACTCATTTGCTGTGAAATACCGGGCAGAGAAAGGTACGGCACTCAGACAAAGACTGTAGGCGGTGCTTTTTCATTAGTCACCAGCGGTTTGTGATTTATGTTTATGAGTGTAACAACTGACATTTATGCACACACACAACGACGGGGAAATGAAAACTGATCACAAGTGGATACATGTGGAAATGCCAGGAAAGAACAGGGCCAGAGAGAGAAAAACCACTGCAGGCGGGCCACTATCAAAAATAGTTGAATCTAGCTTAAGTTTTGACTTAATGTAATGTAATGTCGTCCAGCACTGCACTTCATCAGCCAATCAGTAGTGACTGCACACTCAGAAACACAGATATTACCCATAAATGGGACTAATGGGACTTTATGGCTCGTGTCAACTTTGCACTTGCAAACTCCAGCGTAGAGATTCCACACTTGATGTGTTGGTGTATTTATTAAAGGTGTATTAAGCTTCTTGAAATTAGTCTTTACAAGCTGTTAGTACCAGAATATTGCTCAGTTTGTCGTTAAATAGAGCGCAATTTCTTTCCTTTTTTTTGCCAACCAAAGATGTAGGATCAAACCTCCCTCATGTACTTCCCCAAAGCAACCTGCAAGCATCTGGCTTTCTATCCATGGTGACTATCTTATACAGTATATTTAACTTTTTCTTACCAATACCATATCTATCCTGTAGCTTAACTCCCTGTATGCTTTCTGTGTCTTAGTTTGAGAATGAAGAATTTTATAGTGTAGTAGTGTAAATCTTAACTTATTGTAGCATAGACATTGCTGTGGATCGCTATTTCTTGGTCACCAAAGAGTCTTTAATTCATTAAAGGATCTTATTAATAGCATTTTCAACATCTACCCATCCAATACCAACTTGCTGGATTGCTGTTGAAGCAATAGGGATCCATTTACAGATTAATGTCATGAAAAAAAAGTCCTTTAACATTTACAAAATCAAGATTTAGGACTCCTGTAAAAAAAAATGTTTCTGGTTGGCTACTGTATTAGTAAAATAATTACTCGGGTGAGAGCCTGAAGCAACCACAGCAATGTCTTTAGTACCTAAATGTTGTGAACTAATCAATAAATTAATTTCTGTCAACCCAAAGATACAGTAGACATACACTGTACACTCCAACTTTGAGTCTTGGCTGACACAATCTAATATCTCTGACGCAACGTAGAGTCTGTTGTTACTGTGTTCTCCTACGGGCCTGCATGAATAGCCTCTCTTTATTTTTGAATCCCCAAATGTTACATTCTTATCCATAATTTATTATTTATAATATCAATAATAATTACAAATAACATCTTTGTCACATTTGATCTTTGCGTAACTATAGTTACATTGCTAGGGGAAAACATCTGTAATGCCAAAGCTTCCATTCAACCTGAGGTATTTCTAGCTCTGAGTTGAGTTGTACAGATGTTATTGTTCTGGTGTAGAAATATTAAATCTCTTTAGAGGTGAAAATGTGAAATCAACCCTGTCTTTGAAGAGGTTTAGTGTTTGCCTCGGTTTATGTTTTGTTTCTTTATCAAGATATCTCACAGAGCTTGTGAGGCTTTCATGGCCTCTGGGAAACCGATACGTTTAAATTAAATTAAAATTAAAACTGTACTTAATAAATATTGTGACTGACCTTGAGGTCTACATAACTATAGTATAGGACAACCAGATTTGGGGATTCTAAATGCTCTGGGTACTGTAGGGTGTAAACTAAGGCTACATTTACACCACTACATTTTGGATTTTAAGTTGACTTTTTTGAGCCAAAAGTGAGTAGAAGAACTAATCTCCGTTTAAACTAACCCGCCCAACTCAACATTCAGGTATACTGGGCCTGAACGGGAGGCACCGTTGCCATGTTGCCATGGTAATGTTAGTAGCTTAGTCTCAGAGAACGAGACTTTGTGTCCGATAAGGCCCAATCAAGAGGAGAAACGTTGTTGGTGTTTCCAAAGGTCCCCGTTTGCGCCCGTTTAGACTAAAACACAACCCCGCAGAAGTGTTTCCAAATGTCTCCGGGCCAGGGGCTTGGAAATGCCAGAGCGGGAAGAATGAGAGGGGGAAACGTAGCGACAGATTTTTTTATCCAAAACCTAGCAATATAAATGTAGCATAAGAATTATTCAGTAGAGAATGGCTCAGTGCTATGGACCTTGTAGATGAAGATCACATTGACATAGCATTAAAAAACCATCTCCCTGGACATTCTTGAATAATTTTGTTCTATGCCATAACATGTATGTAACCTCAATCTCCTGCAAGATAAAATAACGTTGTGAGTTTTTTAGAGTGTTTTTGTCGTAGGGGTGTCTGTGTGTAAATGAGAGGCCAATTGTAAAGCGCTTTGTCTGTTAAGGTACAAAAGCGCTTTATATAAGTTCATTCCATTTACCATGTTGGAAAAACATGCATATGTTAAGGCAAATGATTAATGCTTCTTTGTCATTCAGTCCTAACTAAAAAGTTTACTTTTTCATTTCTGGTCCCAGCTGTAGATCGACTGTCCAGTTTGAAAATGTCATCAGGGAGCAGTGATGGAGCCACTAGACTGAACCCAGCCAGATCCGTTAGAAGTCAGGGGACTTCTAATGTAGGACAGATTACAAGTGCAAATCCAGAGAAATCCAATCACACAAGCCAAACAGTTCACAGCTTCCAAATACCCATCCCCAACATAGATGACATTTTATCAGTAGTGAGCAGTGATAACAACGCACAAACCAAATCTCCCTTCCCAACATTATCTAATGAGCCTGTGTCCTCCTGTTCAAGCCAAGAGACAGTAACCCTGTCTGAGAAAGCTGACATTCAGGTTCCAATACAGTCTGGTCCCCTGGACTTTTCCATCGTGGATGCAGGAAGTGAAAAAGGTGCCATGTCTCCTGTGGAGACAGCACACGCGAACCAACTAAAGGAAAGCAGCTCAGCTGTTTTCAATGAATCACGTCCCAAAAGTCCTGATGATGCTGTTTCTAAGTGTATGTACCCCATGGAAGATGACAGTGATGATGACAGTAACTCCACCACTGACAGCAGTGCAATGGTCACCACGGTAGCCAGTGGTGGTAGTCTTCATGAGCCCTCCTCAGATGAGGAAGTAGTGGAACTTTGTTCATTTGATGCCCAGCAACCTGATGCTGGTGGACTCTCAAATTTAAGCCAGTCACCAAATGGGTCTTCATCTTTTCAGCATGCTAGCATTCCGGACACAAACCTGGTCCAGAGCTTTGGTGTGCTGCATGTCTCTGCTGATGTCACACTGACAAACAAAGAAAACGTTGTTACAACTTCCCAGTACTCGCAGCTCTCTCAGGTGTTAGCGCTCTCCCCTACAGAGCAACTTTGCCAATCTTTCAACAATGCAATACCTGGGACTTCTATAAAGTGCCCCAATAATAATGCCACCGAATCCTGTGACAAAGTTCAAGCCTGTGTGGAATCCCGTCCTGGGAGTCTAAGCACTTACAGCAGCCCCTCCCCTCCAGTTAGCTGCAGTGCCACACAAGAGACTACTGAAAAAGTGCATGCAGATGCCTCACTGAACTCAGCTTTATTAAAGCCTTTGGATGTACCAATGCCCCATTTTTCAATGGAATCAGAAACCTTGGGTTCAAACATCAGCAGATTGGATAAAAGAGTGTCAGCACCAATGACAAACAAAGAAAAAGTCTTGGAGTGTAAAACAAATTCAAACCCACGTGCTATCTCTGTGCTTAAGAAGACCTCTGGGCTAAAACTCCTTGATAATTTAGACCATGCCATGTGGAATAGTAACGTTAAACTCCAGGTTGAAACTCATATTGGACCAAACACTAGTACTCCCAAATTAAAGGGTCTAAGTATTAAGAGTAAGAAAAAACCACAGGAGGAGCATCTCCAAAAAACTGCCAGGAGTGAAAGTCCACTTCCTTTAAACATCAATGCTTCCTTAAACCTGTCAACAAAAATACCAGCAACGACAACCGTGTCCTGCTTTTTGAAGACAAATAACCAGCCTGATATCAACAGCTGTCTTGATATGCACAAAGAAGGTGACAGATGGCAGGTTACATCTGAGCTGTTCCCTTCAGGTAGCACATTACAAACTATACAACTGGCCAAAGAGAAGGACA
Source organism: Etheostoma cragini (assembly GCF_013103735.1). Lineage (NCBI taxonomy): Eukaryota > Metazoa > Chordata > Actinopteri > Perciformes > Percidae > Etheostoma > Etheostoma cragini. Next base: position 2,079,705 of record NC_048411.1, on the reverse strand, counting down.
TCCATCTGGGCTCCAAAGCACCAGCCATATCACAGAGCCAATCCCACCCCCCTGCTACTCAGAGATCATTTATAGAAGTTCGACTGGCTTCGTTATCTGGTTCATCACCTTCACTTATGGCACACAATAAAGCATTGAATTCAAAAGACTCTGAATCCCCTCTAAGAGGCACTTGTGCAAGATTAGCACCAATGCTTTCTCCTTCCAACCCCACTGTAGAAAAAACTAATGCCATGGCCAGTACCACAGTATTTAATTCACTGTGTTCTACTAAATATGAAACTAATTCAACTACAAGTAACGTCTCAAAACCCAGTAGTATTGTGGAGACAAGTGAGACCCTGAAGTCCAGCGCATCCAGAATGTACATTAAGACAATGGAAAGGCAAAGCTTCACCACAGACACTGCCTTGTCTGCAGACTACAATCCCTTCTCTGTACGACATAAGATAAAGTCCTTTGAAAACCTGGCTCACTTTGATAAGCCGGTGGCTAAAAACAGTGACATTCAGTCTTATGCTCTGGCCTACAGAGCCTCACTTAACCAAAGGATTGCTGGTTATATGGGGTTGGTTAGTTCTATTGACTGCCGGGCACGGCAAAAGAACTTCAGTTCTTATGTGGAGAATCTACTCCCTACCACACCCTGCTCACCACTTCTTAGTAAATCTCCATCTAGCATTACACTGATAAACCTTGACCTTCCACATTCAAGCTGTGACACAGCTCCCCTGACTGATGACAATAGGATTGCTCAAGATCAAAAAGCTCTGGATGGGACAGCACCACAGACCCCTCAGGTGCTGCGGAGGAAACACGGGAAACTTCCCCGCTGCAGGATGCGGCAGCTCAGGGCTGTCAGCATGCCGGAACTGGAAAACCTATGCACAGAGGACTTTACCAGAGGCCGTGGGACAGCCGTAGATGAAACCGAGCCAGGCAGCTATCCCGCTCTACTCACAGAAACCACATTGACTAAGAGCTGTCCACCTGCTGCAACCCTGGACGTAACAGTTGGTGGGAAGAGGGTGAGCCGAGGTGATCCTGGATCCACCGAAAAGACTCCTCAAGGAACCGCGGAGAGCCATGGACATCAGCCTGGCTGGTCAATCAGGTAGGGAGTTTGATTCAAACTTTCTCAGTTAAAAACTGTTATGTTCAAAGCACACTGGAACCACAATGTCTATGAATTGAACATGTTTAACTTTGGTGCCCCCAGTGGTGGTACCAAGACTCTGTAGCAGACTGCAGTCAGAATATTAGAGATTAGAGGAACCAAAACAAAAGCCTAGAAATAATTCATGATATGCTTAAAATGTTGTGGTTTTACAAGACTAAGAATATTGTAATTTTTTAAGCAAAAGTGATAGATAGATAGATACTTTATTCATTCCAAATGAAATTTTAGGCATCCAGTAGCAAGGTTAAGAACATGGGTGCAAGTATATATGTACAGGATTGCATAGACCAAAAAACAAGACAGTCGAAATTCTTAAATTAATTATTTAAGCCGAAAATATTTCTATTTATGCGTCTCTCTGTTCAATGCGGGAGCCATTGTTGCCTGTTGCACAACGCATATCGCTACCCCTAGGTTTCAAGTAAACTCGCGTCCTCCCTTGATTTTTTTATTCACTGTCTATGGTTCCTAGGGACATACACCCCTTAACCCTCGATCAAAACAGTATTGGGACAGCACTCGTTCTGACGTGAACGCGCAAGACGTAGGGGTAGGGGTAAGACAGAGGAATGAGATTCGTTGCTCCGCTGCCAATACACATATTACAATACGTCAGCTCTACATTCATTGGAAGGTTAAGTTGTCTTCTCAGCAGTGCTGATGATCTCATAATGCAACATTTGTAAGGAATACATTATTGCAGAAATAATGGTAATAAATGAGATTTCCTTGGCCAATGTTAGCTGTAACATTTTGCCTGATAACACTCAACACTACAACCAACAGCATAACAAGCACCTTTTAATTTCCTTGTGTTTCTTTCTATAAAACCATGTTTGATGTAAAAGCTTCTTTGAAATGGTAATCATTGGAGAAAACCCATTGACTCCTTTTGTGTGCAGTCTAAAGGAGCTGGCTGCGTCTCCTGTGGCTCGGCACAAGCTGCAGACACTGCTGACCCTCCCGCCGGTGAAATCCTACGTGGCGGCCCTGCTGCAGGAGGCCCAGGCCCTCTCAGAGGTAACTCTATGCTGCTGACCAACAGACATCTGCAGGAAACTATTTCACATGTAGTTTATTATCTAATGCATGCCGTAGCACAAGGCTCGGCAACCTCTCAAATAGTAAGTACCAATTTAAAATGTTCTTTTTAATCAGTGTGAAAAGAAAAGACTCAAGTAAAGTTCCTAAAATAAGTCCTTAGGTCGAGTACTTGAGTAAATGTACTTAGTTACATTCCACCAGTGGAGCCCACTCATGCAGTGTTGTTTTTTTCCGAGTGCTAGCCAATCAGAGGCAGAGTAGGGCGGGTCTTGGCGGAATGCGGCTGGAGAAAAATTCAATCAAACTGCAACAAATTACAGGCCGTGCTAAAGACCTTGCTAGTAAATCCATTTGTTGATCTAATTTTAGGCATTATTATTTAAAGGAAATAATTATTGTGAATTATCGTGAGCTGAAGAATTTGATACAAACAAATACAAAGACGGGGGATTCTGGTTTGTGATTTTCTTTCATTTCAGAGAATGATTATCTGACTCTTTTTGTTTATCTCTTGCCATGAATTACTTAATTAGAATTTGGGTGAATCTGATTTCTAATGTTAACATAACGATTTTGTATATTTATGTATGGATGCATGTTTCTACCTATGTATGTACTGTATATATGTGTTGTGTGTGTGTGTGTGTGATGTAGGTTGTTTGGCATGCAGATTGGAACAATTTCAAAACAAATTTTTTTTACAGACTTGGTGCTCGTGGGCAATTGGTTAAGCTACATGTACCTTATAAGGCTACATTGTGTCAGTCCTGCTGTCTGTGTTATTTTTGTCACATTGACTCTGTTTCTGCACTCTCTGCAGGTCAACGATAACACCCAGCTGGTGTTCCTGAGCAAAGAGGAAGGCTCAGGGCTTGGTTTCAGTATTGCTGGTGGAGTCGACCTGGAGCAGAAGGCGATCACTGTACGTACCGCATGTAGAGGCTCAGGAACTGTTCCAATTCAAATGCATCGCTGGGCATCATTTAGCATTGAATCTTGCATTGCAAGCTGCTATCGTCTTATTGGATAATATCAAACAAGCACTTTTGCACAATTGCTCTAATAACCCTCATGTGGTCTTTTGTTGATGCTTTTTATCATTGTTATTTACTTTTTCTCATGTTTTTGTCCTTTTTTTTCCATCACTTTTGACACTTTTTTCAATGTTGAACACTAAGTAATACTAACTTATTAACTAGTTTTACAGTTATTTTTTGAATTTATGGTCAATAAACCTCATTTAAAAGACATTGTACCTAATGTTTGAATTACAAAAATAGAAATTAGGATGTATCTAGACTAAACAGTAATAAATGCACCCACAACATTGAGAAAGTGACAAAAATGTATGTTGATAGATAATCACAGACTGGAATATGTCAACTTTTACTCAATACTATTTCAAAAACACTTGAATTGAATAAGACGCCCCAAATTTAATAAAAGTAGAGATTTTTACTTGGCAAAGAGCGTTGTGTGGAATCAATCATGTTATTTTGGTGAATTAAAAAGAACACTGATATAGGAAAACGGGTCAATTTGACCCAAGGACAACATGAGGGTTAACTTCCATAGTAGCTTGTTTCTCCGCTGCCGACTGCAGAGATCTTGCTTAACACTGGACCAATGTCAAAGATCGCTGTCCCCATCAGTCACTAAGACTGAAAAAAAAAGCATGAGTTTGTTTGAATTGTCTTTTTCTTGCCAATATTGCTAACTTGCTTGCAGAAGATGGTAGCACTTTAACTCCTACCATTTCTTTTCAGGTCCATCGGGTCTTCACCAAAGGGGCAGCTAGCCTTGAAGGCACAATCCAGAGAGGTGACAACATTTTATCCATAAATGGCACAAGTCTGGGGGGTAAAACCCATGGAGAGGCTGTGTCTTGCCTTCATCAAGCCAGGCTATCCAAACAAGCCTTGGTAGTCATATGGAGAGACAAGGACAGTGGACCGAGTGTCTCTAACATGTCTGACTCAGTTGGCCGGCCAATGAGGATCTGTTCTGCCAGACAGAAGTCAAAGGAAGCTGGAGCAGGTAAGGTTCCTCGTCTTCATGGCGGTCAAGTAGTAGAAAAGTACACTGTTATTATAAATATTTAATGAGACACTGTTTTAAGTTTAGAATTGTAATGTCTGTCATGTTTTTATTTTGTTGACCTTTATTAATACAGGGAAAGAGCAGACACGGGTCTCTTTAACAGCTGAGCCCTGGGTACAGCATCATTTAAAATAATAGAGAACACAATTACAAATAACAATGACATTCAACAGCAATTTGCTCATTAAGCGTGACTTGAAATTACCAATTAGAAACCAAGACATCTAGCTTCAGTCCCCTTTGAAACTCATTCCAAGTAAAAGACGCATTCTATTCAAACACAGTTTTGTCCAACTCTAAATGAACCCGAGGAACCACCAGTGTCAACGCATCTTCGGAACGAGTTTGCTAACCCCCAGTATTCCGATTTGATTGTCCGCTTTAAGGTATTCAGGAAGCTGGTGCATTGTGGGAGGTTGTGGCTCAATGGTAGAGCAATAGCCTGCCAATTGGAAGGTTGGTTGCTAGATCCGTGGCTCGGCAGTCCCATGTGGAAGTGTCCTTGGGCAAGACACTTAACACTGAGTGGCCCTTGAGGCTGCCCATCATGTTGAGTCCTATTTTAATGTGAAAACGCAAGTATCGAACGCCAAACGCAAGCAGCTCTGTGGAAGGATCTCGGGTGCTGTTGCTATGATACCGGCGGGATAAATGACTCTTGCTTGTTTTTCAGTGGTGGATGTGGGTCCAGACGGGGCTGTAACGGTGGAGCTTCACAAGTCTTCTGCTGGGCTGGGGTTCAGTCTGGAAGGGGGGAAGTCCTCAAGCCACGGAGACAGGCCTCTCATTGTCAAACGCATCTTTAAAGGTGACATTTTATCTATAAGTCTCTCATAAAGTATAGTGTCAAAGCTGAATATTCATCTAGAATCTAATAAAGGGACATTGTGGTGGTCTGTGCCCATTCACAGTCTATCAGCAATCTAGTCCAGGGGATTAATTACCACTTAAAGCGTAACACTCGCCCAAAATGTTAATAATGTATGAACTCTATCTTTAAAAACATTGCTAAATACATTCATACCAATAAAGCCGGTGAATGTGTGTTTCCATCCTATGGCTTGTAAGCCAATAAAAACCTCTGCGTAATGACCTCACATGCTGTTTTGCAGTCAGATTGGTATTTGGAATAGATTTTAGACATTTGAAAGTCTTTCCATTTATTGTCGCACTAAATCACACAACCTTCAAGCTAACATTTGCTAGCCAAAATGAATGGCGCCGTCTACCTACAAATGATTAATACTGCACAAGTTAGTGATAGTGCTTATGTCCCAGCCGAGAGTGACATAACAAGCTATAATCAGACAACAATGACCCCATAACATCGCTGTGATGATGCAGATATACATAAATGCCAGACGACAACTATCTGAATTAGCGGTTATATTTTGCTCGTAAATTAAATTTTAAAAGTCATTCGTTTTCTCGTCCGTCCACTTCTGTCTTTGTTGACATCCGCCATGTCTGCAAAGAAAATGGAACTTACCTAACACTTATGTTGTCCTTGGGTCAAATTTCATCCGTTTTCAGTTATTTGATTTTTTTTTTTGCACTAAAAATGAGCTGTCAAAATAAGCGCTGAAATCGCCAACAATAAAAATGTCAAAAAACTTTGGCAAAAACATCAAAAAACCCACCCACCCACAACATTGAAAAAGTGACCAATTTTGGAAAAACTAATCATAATGTTGAAAAAAAGTGACCAGACTGTTTTTTTTCATGGTTGTCGGGAAGACAACACAAGGATTAATCTTCTTCTTCTTTGTTTTATGGCATAAAATCATCTAAAACCTTATTGCAAATCATGATGTATTTCCATCAGCTTTTATCGCATAAGCCGTTTACCAGTTAGGAGGAAATCAGATTGTCGAACATACAAACTTTGTGGCGATATTTATAAAATGTATCAAATTTGACTGTCTCTAAAGGCTCTTTTCATTCTGTATTTCTTAATTTGCATTAAAATGTTAGGATGGAAACATGGATTATGTATCTTTACCTTGAACTGCGTACAACAGGAGGAGCGGCGGAGCTGTCCGGCTGTGTCCACGTTGGCGATGAAGTTCTGTCCATCAACGGCTGTTCTCTGGAGGGCCTCATGCACCACGATGCCTGGAAAATCATCAAAGCAACTAACGAGGGGCCGAACCACCTCCTCATCCGCAGGTCCAGGACCGATTTGTAACGGACGAGGAAAAAGAAACCTCCCGGCAAGGACCAAATGTGAAAACAGGGTGGGGTCAAACAGTGGAAACGAGGATTTTCTGACAGACTTCATTGGAGTGGTTTGTGTTTTGTCCGGTTACATGTGTAGAAATAGGTCAGATTGGATGGACCACTAGCGATTGTGGTGTACATTGCTGTATTATGATTTATTTCAGATGGGAAGTGCAGTTTGTTTACAAAAGATTCACTTTGGAATAATAAATAAAACTGTTTTTTTTTTAAATAAAGTCAGTATGTGAAAGGATCTATGGCTGGTTGTGGTTATGCAGTATCATTCATGCTAACTTATGTCCATAACAAAATTTCCATAAAAAAAGTGTTATAGGACATCTACTAGCTGGAGAGGTGCCAGTTCACCTCCTGGGCACTGTCAAAGTGCTCTTGAGCAAAGCACCAAACCCCCAGGGGCGCCTTTCCATAGACAGCCCCCCCACTCTGACATTACTCCATTTAGTGCATATACAGATACTGAGCATGTGTGTGTAATGTGTGAGAGAAAAAAAACAGATTGAAAACATTGTAATTGGCCTTTGCAGGATTAATAAAGTGTACATCACTGAAGGAGTTCCTTTGAAACTGACTTTTTAGAAGTCCAGAAAAGCAGCGCCCTCTGCTGATGAAAGATGAGAGTAAAAAGCCTACAGCACCAGGTAGTCCCATGCGGTTTTCCATCCAAGTACTGACCCGGCCCGACCCTGCTTAGCTCCCGAGATCAGACAAGATCGGGTGCGTTCAAGGTGGTATGACAGTAAGCTATTATACCCATTGCAACCAATGGATTTATAGATGGTAAAACCCAAGGGGTCTCAGAACTATTGATTAAACAGTTTGGGGATGGAAAGTACTGGACTACATGCAATTACACAAGTGTATCCTTTTGCAGTAGCTTGCAGGTTTTTGCATTTATCCTTTGCATAGTGATACAAGGAGCCAGTTGAGGTGGTTCGGGCACCTGGTAGGGATGTCTCCTTGGCGCATCCCTAGGGAGGTGGTCCAGGCACGTCCAGCTGGGAGGAGGCCTCGGGGAAGACCCAGGACTAGGTGGAGAGATTATATCTCCAATTTACCCTGGGAACGCCTCGGGAACCCCCAGTCGGAGCTGGTCGATGTGGCTCGGGGAAGGGAAGTTTGGGGTTCCCTACTGGAACTGATAATCCGATACTGGGTAAACGGATGAAGACAGATGGATGGATAGATAATGATTCAAATAGCCTAATCTAGCCTTTTTTCTATTGACAATCCTTCTGTATTTCAGCATTTAAATAATCCTTAATTTGTTCTGTTCTGTTAACTATTTATTTATTTATTTATTTATTTATAGCTACTTTGTCATGTTTTTATTTTTTATTCCTGTATTTATTTATGCTTTTGTTTTGTTGAAACTTATGTTATATTTAATCTTCTGTAAATGTGCATCCTCCTGGTTTGCATGTCAGCTTTGTCTCCTTTACAGAAGGAGCATCGCCCTCTGATGATGAGAATAAAAAGCCTACAACACCTGGGATTCCCCACAAGTACTGACCCGGCTCAGCTCAGACAGGACTGGACGTGTTCAGGGGGGTATGGCATGGCTGTAAGCAATTGTAAATTATGCTGAATGATAGTTATAGAATAATGAAATAAAATGGATGATCCGTTAATCTGACATCACCTGACACACACACACACACACACACACGCACACACACACACTGTCCTGCTGCCACAAATCCTCACTAGAACACCAGATGTGTAGGTATAGATCAGAGGAGTATATACTGGCATCTTTTTCCCACTGTAAGCACTGTGCAAGATGCACTTAAGACTTTGACACAAATCGGTGAATGAACCAGTTTCTATACACATGATCAAACCAGTCTTTACAGCCTTCTGGTTTCTTTCCAATAGATAGTTTCATGTTATCAATCTGACTCCAAACCTCCCCTGAATTTGCATTTAAGCACATTAAATCTCTGTCTTTTCTTTTCCCATAGGAAGCTTCTTTCTATACAATCACCATAAAAACCATCAAACACGTTGGAGCAGACCAAAATGGAAAATGACAGTGTCCAAGTGTTAGACATGTCCACCAGATGTCAGCACACAGACGGCTGAGGAACCACTCCAACTTCTGGATGTCAGTGTCAATGTTGCTTCAGTGGTATTTCGGCACCCACTATTGAATGTCACAGTTTTCTACAATTGGTAACATGCATCACTATATCAATAAGTGAGTAAATAACAAGACTCATGTATTCAAAACGTTGCTCAGTCAGCACAGCTGAGCAAACTGTGGACCACTTTTCATTGCTTTGAGACATAATGCATTTAATGAGCACATCTTTTAAAATTCATCAACCACCACCAAACCTCTGTGTACTTACAGGCCAGTTTGAACATGATTATGTCCTGTTGTAAAAAATATTAATTTGCATGTGAAACCAAACTATAGAAAAACACTGTAAATTAGAAAGCACTTTTCAACATTCTGCTAGACAGACAGACACATAGATAGATAGATAGATAGATAGATAGATAGATAGATAGATAGATAGATCCCATTTTTCCCCCAAATTGTTCAGTCCTAATGTGTATCAATTTGCTGCTTATAACATTAGATATTGGATGCTGGCTGCAGGGACTATCTCCCATCCCGACACCAGAGCATTAGTGAGGTCCAACGCTGATGCTGAGTGATGATTTGGTACCACACCAAACTGGGAAAACCATTTCACCTGGCAGTATACGTTTGGCCACATGTGACATGCAGACTGCACTTAACATTTAAATGGTGTAGTCATTACGCCAAAAAGGAAAACAACATTTGTGCCCAGAAAAACATGACAGTATACACAAATCGAGCAGAGCCTGCAGGTATTTGTGCAGCAGGATGTCATCTCACATCCTGGAAAATTCTCCCACAGCCTAAGCTAAAAGATAGCATTACATGACGAGGTGTTGGTTTCAGCTTAATTACCATAATTGTGGAATTTGTGCTAGTTGTGCTCATTGGTGTAATTTGGATATTTCAGATGAGATAGCACACAATTGTGCTTTACATTCAGTATAATACTTTACCTTTTCATGTAATGATTTAATGATTTTAAGTGTAATGAGAGCTGTGGAAACCATTGGCATGCACGTCAGCAAATTCCAATCCACTTGCCAGCAAACAAAATGTGTCTTCTGAGTCTTGGTTGGTGAGTCATTAGTGACACATGCTAATGAGCCACGATAACTGCAAGGCTGCTGCTTGAGCGGAGGATTTGAGCCGAAGGGAATGTTAGTTTTTGTTAGGGTTAGGGTTGGTCCTCGGTGCTGTAAGGTACTGTTGGTGCAAGACATAGAGAGAGACCAGGTATAATGTTACTAAGTAGGCCACATTTAATCAAGTACTGCACACGAGTACAGTTCTTGAACCTAACTTGAATATTTCCATTGCATACTACTTTATACTTCTACTCTTACGTTTTACTGCATTACTCTTGTTTAACAGCTGTGGTTTCTAGGTACTTTGATAATTCAGAAACACTTACACTCAAAACCTATAAAATATAACACATTGTCATAGATTAAACTACTTAAATACGTTTTACAAAGTAGTGCAAAGTAACTCCCCTCTACACTGAATCAGAATCAGGAAAGGATGGTAGCTAGTGCATACAAAAACTGATTAAATATCAAATATCATTATAATAAACAATACATGTAAAGGACACTATAATGGCAAAAAATAAATGCTAAAAAAAAAACATACATAAACATATATGTACAATATAAAAGCACATACACCTTGTTGAAAAGACTTAAAGCTGCGATAGTTGCTGTTCCGGCCCCTTGGGGGCAGTATTACAAGCTGTTGTCATGACAAACAGTCACATGTCACTACCCGATGTGAGGCGAGTGCGGATTTGATTTGCGACAAGTAGCATACACAATGCTGACGAAAGACTTCTGTAATGTCAATACAGTAAAAATGCACCTACTTAACCAAGTTTATTTTCTACATTTCTGTCACTTTTTTCAGTGTTCTTAAGTCTTTTTTTCTTAAAATGATATAAAATTCAATAAAACACACAAATTCATCTAAAATAGTGAAGTGATCAGTTATTTAACTTGTGATGAACATCATGTGGAATCATCCACGTTGTTTCTTTAAAAAATTTGGTTTAAGAAAAAACACATTTCTGATTTAGAAACTTTTTGAAAAGGAGTCAAATGTGACCCTGTGGACTACAGGAGGGTTAAACCACATCTGGTGTTTGTGTGTGTGTGTGTGTGTGTGTGTGTGTGAGAGATTGAATCAAAATAAACTACAATTTGTGTAGAAGCAAGTATTTGAGAAATACTTCTGTAAAAGCACAAGTGCTCGGAACATAGGGAGTGGGCAGGTGGACAGCGTTGATCGGGTTAACTATGCATGTGTAGAGTGAGAATATTGTATAGTGTTGCCAGGGGGGGGGGGCACCAAAAACTATTATAGAATCAATGTATACACCAACACTACATAAAGTTGTTGTGTGTGATAACATGTAACCATGGTTATGTGAAATACCTTGAATTATGCTTTTTCCACCACGGAGGCAATTTTCCTTATCCTGCTTGAAATTTTGTAAAATAAATCCTTGTTTAAAGCACTAACGGACCCCAGACTTAGCAATTCTTAAAAAATAGTGGCTGCCATGAACCATCTGTGTGTGTGTGAGGCCAATCTCTATTAAAACAGATTTCTGAGTATGAATGCAAGAACAGGTGGGACCAGATTTGGGCACCGTAAGCGTTCTGGTTTCGGTTTCTAGGCAAAGTATTGACCGATCCGGTTCGCTTTGGTTGCATGCAGTTTACAGTCTGTGTAGAGAGAAACATTGTACTGCAGTTTTCTCTGCAGTAGCTATTCAATGTATTTCCATTCTGTAATTAGGCTACCAGCTGTTTTTTAATGTAAGTGAATCCGCCATTCCTGATCTGGATTTTAATGACCTACAACGCAGTAAACAGATCTTCTGATGAAGTAGCTACTCAATGAGTTTTGGCTGTAGTCTAGTATTAAATACAACTTGATGTTACTGCATTACTGAACTCTTAAGGATTGTCCTAAGTGTTATAGAACCCCAAAATGAAATACAGCATCTACATGAACATTACTTTTTGACCCCAGGCTGTTAGATTTGCATCACGAATAATACAATCTTTGCAAAACACACACACACACAGGACAGTTCTGTACTGTGTTTGTTGTTTCAGGCTTACAGAACCATAATTCCCATTAAGTGCATTTAACTCGCGCTGTGTTGAAGTGGCTCATTGTGGGCTCCCGCGGCAGTGTCGCTTTAAGAAGGAGGTGCGCAGCGCTCCGATGACGCAGGAATAATCCTGAAAAGATGCTTCAAAACTCCAGGCCAGGGCCAGCGTGTGTGTTGGCTGCTGGCGGAGCTGGAAGAACCATCCGAGCCTGGCAGGATCAGCTGTTGGGGAAGAACATTTGTGAACAGGTTCAGGAGCATTCGGAAGGAACTCTCAATGCAGAAGGAAACACACACACAGTCAGGCAGATCCGCTTCTTTAACCAATCCAAACCAATCCAGTTATTTACCATTGAGCCATTTACGCACGGCGGAGGGCTTTCTGTTGTAGGTGCGCTGCCAAGTGGAGCCAACTTGAGGAAAGAAACATTTGAAGAACGTCTGTCCAGCACTTTGTCATTTATCTGAAGCGAGACTTGGAAAGTGGCATCATGCCATATCTCAGCACACTGTGTGTGTACTACTTTTTGATGCTCCTGAACCCAGTTATGCCAAATCCCATCACCGAAGACATAGAGGTTTTGGTGTTTTTGCCAAAAAATAATTCCTACCCTTTTTCACACACCAGAGTGTCTCCGGCGATCCTTTACGCGCAGCAGAGGCTGAAGACAGACGGAGGACAGTACTCCGGGTTCCGCTTCAACATCCACTTTGAGAACTCCAACTGTCTCAATGATGCTCTGTTTGGGTTAGTGGACAGGTGGTGCGAGCGCAAGCCGGATCTGATTCTGGGTCCGGTGTGCGAGTACGAGGCGGCGGCGGTGGTGAGGCTGGCATCCCACTGGGACATCCCGGTGATCTCGGCAGGTGCCCTGGCCACCGGCTTCAGCAACAAGAACTCCGAGTACTCCCACCTGACCCGCATCGCTCCGTCCTACTTGAAGATGGCAGAGACGTTCACGGCGGTGTTCGAGCACTTCACCTGGAAGAGCGCGCTGCTGGTGTACGAGGACGACAAGGAGGAGCGGAACTGCTACTTCACCGTGGAGGGAGTCTATCACCTGATGGCGGACTTTAACATCAAGACGTATGCTGTTTCCCAAGAAGACCGCCTGGACACCGACGACATCCTCCAAAACATCCACGACTCCGAAGGTAGGCTCCATGTCCAAGCAGTGTTGGAACAAGTATACCCTGTTTAGGCTACTTCAGTAAAAGTACTAATACCACACTCTGAATTATTGCATTTGTCATGCATGACCTGAAGATTTCATATTATAGTTATTAGTGCACATATATGTGCTTCCTATATAAAAGATGACTCCACAATAGAATGACGCCTTGTCATTTACAGTGCTGGAATGTAACTAAGTACAGTTACTCCAGTACTGTACTTCAGCCCAAATGTTGAGGTACTTGTACTTTACTTGAGTCTTTTCTTTTCATACCATTTTCTACTTTTACTCTGCTACATTTAAGAGAGAAATATTCTACTTTTTACTTCACCACATTCATCTGACAGCTTTAGTTACTAGTTACTTTAGTTACTAGTTACTTTAGTTACTCCACTACATTCATCTGACAGCTTCAGTTACTAGTTACTTTAGTTACTAGTTACTTTAGTTACTCCACTACATTCATCTGACAGCTTTAGTTACTAGTTACTTTAGTTACTAGTTACTTTAATAACTCCACTACATTCATCTGACAGCTTTAGTTACTAGTTACTTTAGTTACTAGTTTGGAGGACAATGGGGAGAGGATGGGAGAATTGGAGGAGACATTGGGAGGAGAGTTCTTTACTTTTTAAACTTTAACTACATTTTCCTGATGATACACACTTTTACTTAAGTACTATTTGCAATGCAGGAATTTTACTCGGAACAGAGTATTTTACTGTGTGGTATAATTTCTTTAATCTAAGTAAAATATCTGAATACTTCTTCCACCGTTGGTTATTTTATAGGTCGCCTACCTGTAAAATCAAGTTACATGTCAGGGTTTTTCACATTGTAATTTGGACTCTCAAGTCAGTGTCTGTGTCATTTAAAATGAGACAAATAAAAGATGAAAATGGATTTTCTTTTCTCGTGCTTAATGACAACACTGTCGGCTTCACTTCCCAACATGGCCGGCCCATAAACTGACTGACTAGAAAAAAGATAATCCATGTTTCATAAACACCAAGATGGGCTTGCTTTTAAAAATCATTGACTTCATGCTGCAAATAAAGATGGTTATTACTAAAATTAGGCTATTGGAGCCAAGGGCATTTGTTTTGAGTCCACATTGTGGGGGGGGGGGGGGGGGGGGGGGGGGGGGGACACATTGCAACTGGGGGTCGGGGGAGAAGACTTTGAGCGTCAACATTTCCTGCATTCTAGTGAATTTTTGAAAATGTTCTGGTACAGGATATAAAATCCTCTATCCCAGACTCAAGTAACACAAAAATGACTTACATTACAAACAAGCTTTATAGTTGTTCATTACATCTCTTAAGAGACAAATGTCTCCAGCCCAGTGTTGTTGTCAAGTGATATTATTCATTTCTTTTAAGGACAACATTCCCTTTCTGTGTGCTTTTTCCTCCATTGCTCGTCATGTAAACCATAGATGTGAAGACTGTCCCTGGAAACAAAATAGGGACATGAAATATTGCAATGTTAAAGTATAGCGATACAGCATTTTGCAAAATGAATAAAATGCAGGTTAATGTTAACCAAATTGTGCATGTATGAAGATGCCACTTTTGCATTGGACATTAGCTTTAGATTTAATTATTATTTGAAATAAAAGTTTGATAGGTTAATAATCCTAAGCGGCAGCCCGACTGCCCACCCACTCAGCCCCTGTTCCCCCGCAGCGTCCTCACTCTGCCCACGCTCACTTTTTAAATTTTACATAACGTTCTGTATGCCGTTGGCACAGAAATTCATCCATACCATGCTAACAGACGGAAGTGATGAGCCACAGGGGTTGGTTCTCTGAAAACGTTCAGAGATCTTTGGAATTGGCAGACAGAAAGCGAGTGACCAAATGGGGGTTCACTGTCTCCACATGCGGCCTAAAGCTGTGAGTGATTGGAGCTTTTTTTTCTCTTTCAACTTCTCGCGCCCGCTAACCAAGTCGTTTTCAATGCATAGCTCTTTGCCAAAACACGACAGAAGGCACAAGTCCAGTAATACCTTAAATATTGTTAATGTTTTATTATGCACCATTTCAGGACAGAAGGCAGTGTCTCAGAGATGTTTATGAGAAACTAAGCAAAAATAGAAAAAAAATAAGCCATTTTGGTAGAAAATAAGCCAGTTTTATATGTTTTTTTATTTCATTAAGGTGTGATGTATCCTCTAGGGCTGCTCCCTTCTAGCCGATTAGTCATTTTGTTAACGAGTTTTCAACGCTGAATGACTTATTTCCAAGAAACATATGGGAACATCTCTGGCAAACACAAGATTTAAAGTGGTGCTTTTGCATGCTTCTTTGTGGAGGAACTCAGATTTACAGATCAATTAAATCAACACATCGATTAGTCAACAAAATTTATGAGTTTTGGCTGAAGCCCTAATCATCCTCAGAACCTATTGGCATATTATTCTATTTTTTTTTGGGGGGGGTGAAATGCTTTTTTTCCATGAACATAAAACATATTTTGAATATTTTGACTGTTGCTGCAGTAGTGCAGTCTAATGTAAAGGTACACATTGACTACACTAGTCTTTTCACCCTTAGTCAAACCCAATGGGAATGTGTGTCTATGTTCAGGCCTGATTAGCAGCTTGTCGGCTATAATACTCAGTTCCTGATTACATCACCTCATATGACAGAAGTGGCTGTTGTATAAATTAGCATATATTAAACATGCTTAATGCTGCAGAGCCACAAAGTGCACATGATGGCAAAAAATTAGTATTCTCGGCATGTCAGGTGCTGAAACTGAGAGGTTGGAAAGATTGTACAGCTTCCAGCAAAGACTGAGCTGTGTTAGAGGGGAGAGGCAGGTCATCATTAGCCCGATTCCGCACATGATATATATTTGGGATTCCGCTCTGTAAATGCTAATTCTTAATATAACATGGTCTAAAGGTTACATATCGATGATGCAGTTGCATTCCTCAGCTTTACCAACAGCACGCAGCCGTCAGGGTCCTGGCACTTTAGCTTCTTGTAGATATGACTAGTGTGCCAACTAGAGTCAGTCGTGCTGTCACATTCCCGTTTCTAGAACACGATCTACAATGTCCTTGGTCTGCAACTGACAATATCCTTCAACAACGGCATCCTTCACAGCCATTGCAAAGCCATTCTGCATAGCTATACTGTCTGAACTTTCAAAGCCACTGAAAACATCCAGAACCTGCACATATTTAATTTTAAATGTTTTACTGGCGTCATGAGCCTTTTTCCTTATCTCGCACAGCAGCAGCTACAAGCCCATCTGATTATAGGTTGTGTGTCTTAGCTACAGTATGCTAAGGGGTCATGTCAGATCCAGAATTGATTTTCAAGATAATTGAGGGTTCAGAGTAATTTATGCTTCTGCGGAGGCTCCGTGCAGAGCTTTCTCCGTAGTTTTAAGTGAGTGGCCTGAAGTTCATACTTGTGCATTAATCTCTTTAAGAGAATAGCAGGGCCGGCATGTGTGTTTGTGTTGTGTGAGGGAGTGTGAAGTAAGCAAAAGCAAGAAAGTGATGGTGATTATCTTCAGAGCGATCAGTGACTCTACAGTCATAGTGAGAGAAACAAAGTGTCTCCCCTGTTCTTCCTGATCACCGTGGGAAATCTGTATCATGAGAAAGTTTACCTTCTCCTTGATTTGATGTTGTTTATGGAGAAGGAGAACCCAGAAATAAGTAGGGGGGGGCCCGAGCGGACCAATCACAGTTGCGAGGCTACGGCGTGGGGTCCAACGTAAGGTCCATATCTCCACGTACCTGTTGAACACAGATTATGACTGATTTTGGCTCATAGTCCCCAAAGTATTTATTGGATCCATTTTTCACAAATCACCGGAAACTTTTGTCAGTTGCATGGTCTTTGTGTTGGGAGCGGGACTCCTGGCGGAGATAGAGAGAGAAAAGTCCAAAAGTCCCTACCCAACAAGGTAGGTGTAAAGACGTAGGGTCTATCGGTTGTGGTTTATAAAGACCACATTTAACGGCGGCCTCTCCTCCCGGCTCTACGAGGGCTGTGGTGCTCGCCATCAAAACCCCAGATTGACTCTTTTATTTGGTACCAGCTTTGTCCGCTTCGCATTTCAATGCACTTCATAGTATTTGGTTTTTTTGTGTCTGCCATTTTTATAGCTTCCTCTGTGATGTGTGCTTACGATCTGACACCTGGTCGCCAAATTTTATAGACGTAGACGCCCAGAAAAGTCTCAAACACAGCAAAATAATAAAATCCAGGCAGGGGACAGGGGCTGTGCAGACACACACACTGCCACACACATGAGCCATACATGATGATTGAGAGGGATTACTTAGTTCATGCCTTGTTTTCAGGAAAATCCTATTCAATGAGCCTTCCTAAAATAAGTGTTGAACATATTGTAGGATCTGTAACAGACATTTCCCTTGTTTTATGATTGCTTATCAAGACAAGGCTGTGTCCTTTAGGATAAAGACATGTTTACTTCACACACTTGAAGTCTTGGCTTGGGCTTAGAAGCTTAGAAATCCAGATAACATTCAAATCTGAGCAGGAATGCGCACAAGCTTTTTTTTGAACGCTTCAGTTTGAAAATCATTCTCTATCTCAAGCGTGCACACACACAAGGAGTGTGTACCCCATCAACCGGCATTACCCCACATTTAATTGTGTGTGATAGTGAGTACTTTGGGTAAAACAAAAAGGTAGCAGAAGCAGAAATACACTATATGGATTAATTTTGCCCAGAGAGGCTCTTCAGCCAAAAAGATAAGAGGCTGCATCTGAAGTCACGCCAGCCACCATGTGAGCATGTTCATCAGATATGATACTATATATGACATAAATACAGTATGTCATATAGATATGACAGTGGCATCAATCTTCTAAGGAGGATTAGGGCCACGTGGGAGAAACACGTATCTGAGTTCTGAGACAGAATTGTGAAAATAAAGTCTGAATTCTGAGATTAAAGTCTGAATTCTGGGATTATAGAAATCAAAATTCTGACATTACAGAAATCAGAATTCTGAGATTAAAGTCAGTTTTCTGAGATTACATTTTCCTATTTTGGAGTTTTTTACTGATTACTAGTCTGATTTACTACAATCAGAACCACCAGAGATTCCAACTCCTGATATGGACGCGATGCAGGAGATCAGAGGAGACTCTTGTTGATAGCTCATCGTCCTCTCTTGACTGGTTTTGATAGCTTCCTTTTACTATCTGACCGAGCACGGATGCTGGCGTGCAGAGAGCACATTAACCAATCATTTATGACATTAACTTTAAGTATCTGCACCTGATATAATCTCCAGTCATCAGTCAGGTCTGTCCTGTATCGGGGTCATGACGTCCAGGGAGGCTCCTGCTTCCCTGGGTGTTTGACACATTGCTGATAAAAAAAAAAAAAGATTTAATAAGAGATAGTTCAGCGTCAAGGCATAACAAATCCAGATCTTCTCTCAAGCTGGAATTAGATCCATAACTATCAGAACAATTGGAGTCCTAGACAAGTCATTGTGTGGTTGTAATTACTTAGTGTATACTTCAAATACTACTACTACTCCTTTGCACAGCCAACATAAAGTGTTCTTTGTTCTGTTTGAGCTAACTAGACAGATTATTAGGTTAAATTATTACCCAGACTGTGCATGACTTTTGTAGACTCACATCCTACCTCAACTTTGACCTACTTACCTTTTTGTATTTGTATTTATTTATAAAGGACGACATTAATCAACATTTCTGTACACGTGCCAGTGTTAGCCAGTCGGCTAATTTCTACTAGTCCTTTAGTTAGATGAAATTAGACCATGGCAGGAAGAAGCAAAAAAAAAACATGAATACAGGTTAAAACATTCATACAGGTTAAAATATACACATAGTAATCACCACACATTCAGTTATTCAGCTAGATCTGAAATGTTTTTTTTTGTGCCATGCGTAGCTGCAAAAAATATCAGGAAACTTGCAGAGATTACGCATATTAACATTGAATTATTATAAGAAGCCAAGCATTAGGACACGTTAATGCAACTCTGACACCAGTCAGCCATGCAAAGTAGTAGCAAGCAGTACTAAAAATATGAAATAAACTATACCATTCTATCATAAGGAAGGCTTTAATTCAGCCCAGACTAATAAGATGGTATAATAGTTAAAAATTCATTTTTCATACATACACGGGCCAACAGATCAACAGTTTTCCTTACTATAGTTGTATATAGTTTTCTCTTTCATAGCAAACATTTCAGGTGTGCTCACCTTCTTTCTTTTTTACCTCCAAATAAAACGATTTAGATAATCCTGATAAACTCTTGGTTTGTGTCTGATCATGTTTCTTGACCCGTAAGACTCTTTTCTGTGTTTTTGTGTTCCAAGCTGATCTCAATAACTTGGACAGTTTAAGCTTATCATAAAAATGATGTCGCAAACTACAAAAATAAGACCCAAGTAATAAACCAAAAATGCTAATTTAAAGGCTGAAGTGCTCTCCTTTCTCTACAGCCATTAACATCTTCGGCATGTCTGTTCCTCTTTATGGATCCTCGATGTAAAAACCCAGTTTACCCAAAGCAGCTGTTGGTGCCTCATCCCCAGCTTCTGTCCAACAGGTCTGGCCAAAGCAGTGCCTGAGGCTGTGCATACGTAATTGCATCAAAGGTAGACCTGTGACTGACATCATAGGCCATGATGTGATGGAGCAGAATCAGTTTACAGTCATTTGGACAGTGATGGGACTGGAACCAATTATTTCTTATTGAAAAAAAGGCTGTTTAGCAGCTTTTCCTATTAAAGAATTTTTCCTTATCCAAATTAAGGGTCTAAAGACACAGAGTGCCCTGTGCTGTACAGATTCCAAAGCCCCTCACGGCATATTTGTCCCATTTAAATAAAATAAAATTGACTTGACTTGACAGTCATGTACAATAAATGGTTACATTATTCCCAACTTATGTTATATATATATATATATATATATATATATATATATATATATATATATATATATATATATATATATATTTGATCTTGTATTTTATTCCTATCATAATTCCATGTATATTGTATCCTAGTATTTCATTTATATTTATATTCTCTGCGGTGTGACTGATTTTGCTGCTGTAACACCATAATTTCCCATTTTATTGGGATCAATATCTATCTATCTATCTATCTATCTATCTATCTATCTATCTATCTATCTATCTATCTATCTATCTATCTATCTATCTATCTATCATGTCTGCCTGAGGACAATCCAAACCTAATTGAGTCTTTGAAGTAATTACCTTGACTGCATTCATTAATGCAACAGAATCCCTAATGCAACTTTAACTAGACCACATACTGTAAGCACAACTGTGCATCATCACTTAGTTTTTAATACATTAAAGCTTTATTGAGTAACTTTTTGATATCAATGAACGTGTGTTACATTCAAGCCACCGCCAAATGAGTTGCTACAAAGTTTATTAAGACTATCAGGTCCACACAGCTCTCTCTGAATGTCTCAGTGTGACTATTTTCGGAAAATTGGGGCGTCCGGGTACTTTCCCTTGCAGAAACGCCAGAAAGATAATGACCTCTTCTGAAGAGTCCATCTTGTTTTTTTAATCCTCCTTGGTAACTAACTGCATGGGGGAGGGCGCATGCACAATCACGGAAGGCTTGCATCATGTGGACATGCTGACACTGATGTCATTAATTAGAATTCCTCATGGGGAGACAGAAATTATACGCTACATGTTTAACAAAAAAAACAGTAAAGGCTTTCTAACTACCTGAATTAATCATGTATTACAACACAAAGTGTTTATAAAACATATATTAACACATTTACTGACCCTTAGTGCATGTCCAAATCATGTGTAAACACATGCACAAATGCACATCTAGATAACAGTGTTGAAGTACTCAACCTACGTCTTGGTCTAAAGATTACTTTTTGATGGCCTCGGTCTTGTCTCGGTCTCACATTAAGAGGCTTCTGGATTTTAATTCCAGACCATCAGTTTTTAAAAGGTCCCATTACATAGTGTTCTATCAATGCTTTTATATAAACCTTATTGGTCCCCTAATACTGTATCTGAAGTCTCTTTTACATAGACCTTAGTGGTCCCCTAATACTGTACCTGAAGTGTCTTTTATTTAGACCTTAGTTGTCCCCTAATACTGGATCTGAAGTCTCTTTTATATAGACCTTAGTGGTCCCCTAATACTGTATCTGAAGTGTCTTTTATTTAGACCTTAGTTGTCCCCTAATACTGGATCTGAAGTCTCTTTTATATAGACCTTTAGTGGTCCCCTAAGACTGGATCTTAAGTCTCTTTTATATAGACCTTAGTGGTCCCTAAATACTGGATCTGAAGTCTCTTTTATATAGACCTTTGGTGGTCCCCTAAGACTGGATCTAATACTGTGGTCTAGACCAACTGCCACTTTGCTCGTTTGAAAGCCTTGATGTCTCTCTCTCATGGGTGGGCAAAGCAGCGAAAGGGGAGGTAACTTTGCCCCTTATGACCTCATAATGGCCCATCTGAGCTTTCATTTTCTCAAAGGCAGAGCAGGATACCCAGGGTTCGGGGGGGGGGACGACGCATATTAATGTAAAAATGTCATGCCATGGGACCTTTAGGGCATTTCTCATAATAAGTAAACAAAAAAGAATCTTGTCTTGTTTTCTGTGGGTGTTTTTTTATGGAACTGGGGGTCTTTTAGATCAATTTGAGGAGCATCTAGGGGAGGCATTTTCCACATTTTATTGTGTCATGCAATGTGGGACTCACACTGGTCTGGTCTTGGTTTTGTCTTGATACACTTTAGTCTTGGTAACAACTTGGTCTCGGTTCATGTGGTCTTGACTACAACACTGCTAGTTTGATCATCATTTACTTACACTTTCTTAATGATCTTGGGATCCACTGACAACTCGTAAATAACTGTTTTATAATTTATGTTAAACCTAATTTAGAAATGGGGAATCCCATCATTCATAAAGTATAACAAATACAATCAATAAACAATTATAGATGAGGTTACTAATCAAGAAGAAAACATTTATAACTGTTTATAAGTACCATACTAGTGTGTAATAATGCAGGAACAATGCTTTATAAATGAATTTAGTATTTACTAACTAATGCTTCATAGTGTGCTGGAGGATTACTCTAAGAAATTAGAAGTATTTCTCATAATTATTTGACACAACCCAACATATTCAGCTGATACTGCACACAACTCTTACTTGCATTGCTTCTGTTCAAGTCATTTTTACTTTGTGATGTTTAAAATCCCCTCACCAGTTGTCTACAGATGTGGGTCCCATAGGCTGCACAATATTACAGCATGCAACAAACACATAGGAGGGAAAAAGAAGCACCTCTCTTGTGATTGGTCCGTTTCTGATGCTAGTCCTCCTGAGACATGCACTCCCATCCTGAGTCTGTATGAAGTCTTTGTGTTTGGCGAGAACTCCCCTTGGACTCCGGCATAGTTGTAACGCAATGACTCACTTTTACTGTGCGACCACCAATGTCTGCAGGTTCAGCCTGAACGGAGGACAATACTGTTACTAACTACAACAACAACGGGATTATCATCACTGAGCATATCAGTGGGCTTAACCAGCATCCATTCAGTCTCTCTAATAAACAGCGTTTACATATCATGTTTTTCCCCGATCCAACTGAGACAGAGTCATCTTACAATGAGTTTTTATATTCCACCTTATACTTTTTTCTTTATCCTGTTCACTTTCTGACAGACAACATAAATCCTTGTTTTTTTGGAGCAATGGAATTACAAATTTGCAAACCAGCTCCCTATGTGCATGTGCTCTAGCTTTAGAAGTTCACAGCCAACACAAGGCATTTGAAATACACTGTGGGCACTCAGTAAGTGAACCATGTGCTGCCCCATTCCTGAGTTAATTTGTAACAAGCATCAGTGCCCTAGCAAAAAGAAAAATCCAGAAGTTTTGAAATATTGCTGGCTGCAAGCGCTGCCCCGTGGAATGGCTTGGAGAGCATACACAGGGCCAGTAGTGTGTGTAGAGCCCAGTGTAATTAAAGGGTGCTATAGTGCTGGCAGGACTGAGGTGAAGTTTGTCCCACTGACTCCAGGGATATTTCAGGAGGTGTGTTTAAGTGACAGAGTTGTGAGGAATGTTCCAGCAAGACTCTGAATCTTCGTTATTAACAGGGACGCTGTTTTCAATTGCGACCTTTGTTTGTGTAGCTACTTGTTTGTTGGTTTATTTTCATTTAATCACTGGGACACCAGAGGAAAAGTTCATATCAACCCAGTGCAAAAAATATGTTGACATTTGATATATTTTTTTGGCAGTCCCTCTGCTCACTACATTACTTTCGTTTTATTCGTTTCATTAAATGTTCTATTTAAAACAAATGAGAATAGCTTCTGCATGATTTGAATCACCGGTAACACAGTTGGCAGTGTGTCAGTGTTCGGCCCACTCAGCATGAGACCTTTTTGGAAGCACATGGCTACATAAGGGGAGAATTCAAACTATGGAGTGTATTAGTGCTGTAACTCCTTCTCCTTTGCTGATTCAGATCGCATGAAATTGAAATGTAACTGTGTGAATTATACATATTGATACAGTGACCAGGGAGAGCTCAAAGCACCGCAAATAAAGAAACACACAAAAATAGACAAAACTGCTAATTAATGGAATTAATGTTTTTTTCAGCATTGCTGGCCATGGGCAGTTTCTCTTTAATAGTCTATATCCACAACAATTCACTTAGGGATTGTTCAGGTGTAGCTGGAAATACCCCTGGATGTCCATCACCTTCCTCTTCCTTTGTGTTGGCGTTCTAACCTCTGGTGCATTTCTGAGGACTATGGTTACCTGCTCCTCAGATCTCTGCAGGGTAAATCCAGACAGCTAGCTAGACTATCTGTCCAATCTGAAGACTATGGTTACCTGGTCCTCAGATCTCTGCAGGGTAAATCCAGACAGCTAGCTAGACTATCTGTCCAATCTGAGGACTATGGTTACCTGGTCCTCAGATCTCTGCAGGGTAAATCCAGACAGCTTGCTAGACTATCTGTCCAATCTGAGTTTTTTCTGTTGACGACTTACACAACTTTAAACGTACACCAAAACATGTTCCTTTCCCGGAGCTATTTATTTGTTGCTCCATCCGGCTCTTAGCACTGCCCAAGACGATTGTGATTGGTTTAAAGAAATGCCAATAAACCTGAGCACGTTTCTCTCCCATCCCAATGATGTGTGGACTCGCCAGACCCTCCTCTACAGCGCTGTGGAGGAAGGTCTGGCAATGCAAGACTACTCTTCAATGATCACTGTTAAGCAAAGAAAACATGCTCTACCTTTCAAAATATAAACATACAAAATGCAATAGAGTCTACTAAAATATTTGGGCAAATATAAATACTAGGTGTAATACAGAGTCTGTATCCAGTTTGTGAAAATGGAATAGTGCAACACACAAGCAGATTTTACACAAATATATATAACAGCAGTGCAGGTAAGATTGTGCCATTATGCAATGAAGCATAAGAGACAGTAAAGTGAATATGTGCGATACTGCATGAGTGATGTTAGAGCGTTACTACATGCAGCAGTCGGACAAGAGTACAGGCAGCCTTACTTTAAAGGCAGCGAGTGGAAGGAGTGTTTCATCATCACTGTAAAGGCACTATTTAATCAAAATAGCAAGTGTAAGTGAAGCACACTAAATAATTGTCTCACTTATTTATATAAAACTTAGAATGAAATTCCAAAATAAATCAAGGTTAATAATTTTGTGGTAAATGTTTTAGGTTCCTTCAAGTAATCATATACAATACAATTAATGCAATTGTGGTCGCGATGAACTCAGACAAGAGTTAATCTGTGGTATTAATGCACTAGGCTGACTCTGGCTATTGGCTCTAACTGCATCTTTCTCTGTGTCATTTTCCTGCAGTGGTGATCATGTGCATGGGAGCAGACAGAATACGAGAGATCATGCTGGCTGCACACAGACGGCGGTGGACCAATGGCAATTGTATTTTCTTCAGTGTTGAACTCTTCAATGCCTCTTCCTATGGTAAAGTTACCGTCCCGTTACTTTTAAATGTGTTTTTTACAAACTGAAGTAATGATAAAAATCTAACCAATCCAACTGAATAATTTTACATGTTCTGCATTGTATGACTTTCCATGCATCTACAGTGCAGTCCATTCATATGTGACATTAATATTCAATATTATCTGTTGTTTTGGCTCTGTACGTTTTGAGAATGTGAAAATAACAAATGCTAACTTGTGTCTGTCACCATTTGGGCCATTAGATTTATTTAATGACTATAAAAGTGAGGCTGTTTACACTCATATATGGTGTAAAACAGTTTTAAATTTCTCTCAAGAGTTGGTGGAGACCAAACCCAAGCTAAAAGTAGACTAAATTAGGAAATTGGACCTTCATCAGGAGGGCACAAACTAAATTCCAAATGAATGATCATCTTTTTTTTAAGTCAGCTGTTTGCTAACCTGCTTTGTATGCAATCTGGCATGAATTTGGGACATGTTATATGCCCATTGACCTCCGCAACCACACAATTACTTTGGGTCTCCAAACAACCATCACAAAAAGGCACTCTTCAGAATTGCAATAAGGGTCAATCTGAGGGGAACTGGGCGGGGTTCAGACTTTGGGGTTCAGAGTTGAGTTCCCTACGTAAAACAGCTGCCTTTGTTTGTGAAATGTTTTGGCAACTGTTGTGTTCATTACGTTTCAAAAATGTTTTCCCCTGAATGCCTCTGTCCTGTAGCGACTGCACTGTAGCCACTAAGCTCAGCAGCCATGCCTCAATGTAGATGCACTTGGTTTAACTCTCTGGATCAGTATTTGAAAAGATAATTTTGACCAAACCGTAATGTTTGGATAATGTTTTTTCTTTATCTTGTGATTTAAATTCTAGGCAACGGCTCGTGGAAGAGAGGGGATAAATATGACAATGATGCCAGGCAGGCCTTTGCTTCTCTGAACATTGTGACACTGCTCAGGACAGTCAAGCCCGACTTTGAAAACTTCTCAGTGGAAATGAGAAAGGCCGTTGTAAAAGCTGGATTTCTTGACTGCAAGGACTGCGAAAGTGTACGTATGTCTGTTTATGTAATGGAACAATTGTATTCAGTTTATTTAGTTCTTGTACAGCACATGCTGTACAATGTAGAAAGTGTGCAAAAAGAATAATTTAAATCTTACATGGACTCCTGGCAAATCTACTTTGAGATGTCTTTGAGATGTCCGGCCCTCGCCTTATCATCACTCACTCTGGGGCTTCAAAAAATACCACAAATAAAATTAGTTTTTATACATGTCCACCCAATTACATATTTGATTTTCTGACACTACATGTTGGGGTCATGGCGGTTATAACTCAGGGGGACGTTTTTGCAGTTATTTGGTCCGTAATTTGGTCATATACTGCATATACTTACCCTTTTGTCCAGCCTCTTTGAGCATGCCCAGAAACACTCTTTGCAGATGCAGACACCCACACACTATTGCGTCATAAGTGAAGATTGCTGTGTATTAGTCTATACATTGTTTTTGAGGAAAAGCATTGCATATTGTACCTTTTTAAGATATCAGTTCTACAAAGCAGGCAGTTTTCCTTTGGCGCCATTGGATTAAATAATCCATGATAACCTTCTACCATATTGTTATTCATGTGGTCTGAGAGAAAACTAAACGTCTGCACTTACTTTTGGCTCTGTTATCAGGCTTTAGAGAATCTACTTTGAACAATCACAGAACATTTCAGAGAGAGCATGTTTCTGTTGTCTGTTCTAAGAAAGCAGAGCTGCAAAAATCCTGCAGAAAAGGTTGATATTCCAACATTGGCATCAACTGCCAAGACTGCTTAGCAACTCAAAAAAGAAAGAGGCACTTACCAAAAGAGAGACAATAAACGATCGTCACAAAGCGATTTAGAGATGGAGAGAAAGTGATTTAGCTTCTGCTAATCGTAGCCAAAGTCAAATTCAAGTTTGTTTTTATGTGGCAACCTAAAGCCTGAAATCAGCCATAAAAATCATAAATTTGCAGCCATGTAACAGGATCTGGATCACAATGATGGGATGAAACACATGTATATGCCCGTGCTCGTCTGGTGGGACGGGCTTAGAACAGAGCAGCTGGTGTAGGGCTGTATTGTTAAATTTTGGGTTTTTTATGCCTATTTCAGAAAAACGTTGACCCCAGCTTTAAGTATACAGTTTGACTGTCATTCAGTGTAATTTCAAAGTGAAATTTTCCATAGGTCAACATGTTTGTTGAGGGATTCCATGATGCCATGCTGCTGTATGCCATCGCCTTGCATGAAGCCATGAAAAACGGATACAGTAAAAACAACGGATCAGAGATCACCTCACGCATGTGGAACAGAACCTTTGAAGGTAAAACACTAATTCAGTGATGCCTGCCACTATGATCACGTTACTAATGTGGTTTGGTAAAAATCTGATGCAAAAATCTAAGTAGCATTATTAAGATCATCCTTAAAATGATATACAGCTTTGCAAAGCTTATAAGAGTAGATTTGCTTCAAAAAATGTGTCACGTTTGCTTTTGGTTTTCCTTTTATAAAAAAAAGCATCATGATGTCACAGGATTAAACATGACTTTTTAAAGTCATCCATGTTTTTTTTTAACGTGATATGAAAGTCGTGATATTAGGGTACAGAGCTGAGCTGGAAGAAGCTAGATTTTATAACTATGTTAACCGGTCTATTAAATTACAACGGGATTTCAAGGTTTGCATAGACTTTTATGTGGTTGAGTCACTGGCTAAGGGACTAGATGGTGGTGCTGGTGGAGTTTGAAGATTTAAACAATATGATATCTGTTATGCTTTGATTGGTTAGCCATCCATCCTTTGATATCATTCAGACATCTTGCAAGAGTAGTGGGTCCCAATGACCGACTGGTCATTGGGTTAGGTGGGAAGGTACAGCAGTGTGTCATCCATGTAGCAGTGGAACGAGACTGATGTGGGAAAATAGTAGGGGACTAAGAACTGAGCCTTGAGGGACTCCATATGACAGAAATGCCTACCTGTGATAAAAGCATTGACGCCAGAGCCATTATGTAAGGGTTCAAATGGTAAATTTAGATGCCCCCCCCATACCCACATCTTTTTACAATTATCACTTGAAATGATAAAGGTTCTCTCAGGTTACAAATAAATACAAAATGCAGTCCATACCATGCCGTTTTACTGTTTTCCTCTGTTCTTAAAATGTTGTCAAACCTATTCTTTTTTTTTTTTTTTTTACAAAATAAGCCAAAACACTGACAATAAGGAAGATCTTCTGCAGATAATGAGAAAAATCATACCCTCTAAAATGAAAAGAAACCAGATTTGAATTAAAATCAAACACTATTATTTAGTAGAAGAAGACGTAATTTATAAATCATGAAAGGGGAAATAAAAATTGAATAACCAAGTATTAAAAAAATAAACATATGGCTAACAACAAGGACAACAAAACTGAACAAGGTAAACATAAACATTTGAATTCTATGTAGGTGACCTGGCCATGATAGGACATACATCTTGCAAAACAACATAGACAAAATATAAAAATACAATAAGAGTTACCATATAGAATCTTTATACAGCTTTTGCAAATGGGACGTACAAAAAGCATGAAATAGATATAAAACAAATATGACAGCAGTGCAGGTAAGAATGTGCCACTGCGTGCACTATAGAATCAAAATAGCAAGTGTAAGTGCAGAAGTGCGCAATTTAGGACACAACATGTGTGTCAGTGTTCATCATAGTGATGGCATTTTGAAGAAACTGTTCTGGTGTCTGGTTGTTTTAGCTAGCAGAGTTCTGACGCACCAACCAGGGGTTGAGGGGAGAAGCTGAAACCGTTCGTGTCCAGAGTCCGATCGGTCTGCAGTTATGCTTCCTAATATACTGTATATTGTTTAGTGCCATCAACAATTTACTGTAAAAAAAACAATGGACATAGCAGCAGTGACGTCACCTATTGGTTAGTGGACTGCAGTTTTGAAGCCTTGAGTTTGCCAAGTTGGCCGTCACTATCTTGGTATCTTGAATGTTGACATGCTGCTGTTAATTCAAATATTTCTTGCATTCCTTTTATTGGAAAATATTTGCAGGAGCGTGTCAGTGACATACCGTACTTCAAATGTAGCTATTGCCATCTTGTGGCACTTGTGCGTTACTATGGCGTTGGCTGGGACCTAAACACACACCCAGATGGACAACAATCGGACAATAACACTGATGAATGAGAAGAACAAAGTCTTACCAAATAGAAATGCTTATATTGGTGAATTTGTTCAATTAAAGGGATGGGAATTTGCATAATATGTGCACAATAGGAGTATTACATAGTACAGGAGTATTTTTTTTTTCAGCCTGTATTTGGGCACGGCTTTAATTTGTTTGTGGTACCCAAGTCCTCCGCTATTACTTGAGACCCAGCTTTTATTTGACTACAGGTATTTTATTTGAAAAGAAATACGGTATGTGTGTTTGAATGAAATGTTCATGTCCTGGAATGGCATTGCAGAGAGTAGTGTGTTCCTATATTTTCTTCATAGTGTGGCTGAGTTATGCTGTCATTATTTTCATGGTGGTGGACAGGAATTGCTGGCCAGGTATCTATGGATGTCAATGGTGACAGAAATGGAGATTTCTCTTTGATGGCCATGACCAATGTTGAGGCAGGAACCTATGAGGTAAGAAAAAGCAACACTTTTACATCTTTGCTTACATGAAAAGTATGGTAAATGTGCAAGTGGAAATTCAACTGGATGCCAATATCTTACACTAACTTCCAGGTGGTGGCCAACTACTTTGGTAAAAATGAAACTTTTCAGCTGCTGCCTGCCTTCAACGCTGACCATTTCACCCTGAGAGGAAGACATAAAACACAAACAGAGATACCCGAAAAATCATGTAATTGGACACAACTGTTTACTGACACCTGTGAAACTGAACTTGGAATTTGCATGTTATGTACAGTATGTTTGACAGATTTCATGTTTTATTAATTTTTTTTATCATTTACTGCTCTTCCAAACAGGTGGACTAGGAGTATCAGCGTTGACTGGAGTCATAGTGGGAGCTGTTCTAGGAACTGCAATGCTTATAGCATTCTTCTTTTTCAGGTAGGGTAGATAGTTATCTGCTCAATTAAAATAATAGTATTAGGTTCAAGTACTACAGTGTTTGTCAGGTCCTGTGGGCTGGCTCAGAGGTCAATTCACCATGTTGATCTGCCTCTAATGCCTTGAAACTCTTAAACTACTGTACGGCCAATACGGTGGCTCTGAAGTGCCAAACACAGCAGCAATTCACAAACCACAAATCAGCAAATTATAAAATAACACAACGGCATTTAGTGTGACTAAAAGGTACGTATTGAACAATGATTCCTTGTCACTGATTGGATGCACTTACTTTGAATTTGAAGATTCCGCTTTTATTTTATACTTTACCCTCATGTTGTCCTTTGATCAAATTGACCCGTTTTCCTATATCAATGTTCTTTTTAATAACCCCAAATAACATGATGGATTCCAGACCCCAAACCACTTAATGTGCAACTCCCCTGGACACCCTGTATACCCTACTACTAATTTACTGATTAACCTGACAGCAAACACTACAGATTAAGAATATCACAATGCCAATGTGGAGTAATCTGACATCAGCTTCATGGACCCATGGCAGTGCGATATCCACCCGGCCCGTTATGAGAGCTAATCAGCACATATCCGCGTTAATCAAACGTGTGTGTGTGTGTGTGTGTGTTTAGCAGTAGACTGAAGGAATAATCTCCGAGATTACTTTATATTCTGCTTCTGTTCAGAAGTTGTGAACGTAGGCTACAGCTCACAGCAACTTAATAATATGTAGTGTCTGGCGTTTGTTAGATATTTAGTGTTGGCAAATGGCTTTTTGTAGACACGGAAAAGCGTAGCACCTTTTTTTCGCCAAACTTATTCCCCAGTCGCGATGTTTGAGCTCTACAGCAAAATGAAGTAAAGTAAGTTTGGTATAACCAATCATGTAGCAAACGTTGGAAGTAGGAAAAGAGTCAAAGGCGGTAACACCCCCACCCACCCACCCCACGCTTTTCAAGTTTTCCCCACCAATTAACTCTAACACTGTGTAGCTGCTGCTTCCCTAACTCTCAGTAATTTTGCTGAGAAAGACTTAATGAAAACTGAAAGGAATGATAGTGAAAACACAATTTCCGTTCCTCTGCAGAACAAACTACAGGATAACCATTGAGCGGCGCACACATAGTGAAGAGTGTGACACCGGGAAGCACCGTCAGTTACGAGAGGACTCCATCAGATCGCACTTCTCAGCAGCATAATGCTCAGCAGGAGCAGCAGTCCCTTCAGAGAATCCCACATCTGGATGTGACCAAAGACTTTGCAATGGTTGACAGTGGAGCCATGCTGTTAAAAAAATGAGATGTTTTGTGTTGTATCCTTTTAATGTTAATTGACTTATTGTAACTCAGGACAGTTGTAACAGTCACAAAGCACCACTTACTTTGATTGTTCTCCATACAAAATGTGTATGATTTTATCGGTGTAGAGAAAGCTTTGGCCCTGGTAATCTTTAAGGATTTTTAAAGAATGTGTTTCACTTTTTATATTCAGATGGTGGTTACTACGACTGTGAATGATTCAGACTGAGTATCTAACACTATATTTGCATGCACTAGTGGAGGGAGTGAGGTCTACTTTGGCTTCTCAGGTCAAAGGAGAGGACATACAGAGGCCTCTTGTAAAAGGTTGGTAAACAACAATGGCAGAGCAAAACTTTTAATAAATGCTACAGCTGGAGCTAACCGACTAAAAGGGATATAGGCTAGATCTATATCTATAGGCTATAAGCTACTGATATTAAGCTACTGATGGTGTAAGGTTTTCAGTTCACCATAACCTTTCTGAGATCCAGCAGCCTCCATATAAATCAAATTTCTCATTCCTTACTGAGCTCATTGCTGAAATGAGATATGAGAAACACACAGATCATAGAGTACATCTCTTCTACAGCTTTAGATTGGCTCATTTACAATATTTTCTTTTTAATACATGGCTACCTGCATACAAAGTTTTGGTTCTACATTCTGATAACTTTGTAAAGTTTACTTTATTATTGGTTGATAAATTATTCATAAGGCTTAATAGAGCAGTAGCCTAATAAGCCGAGGAACAACTTAGATTGGGTTGTGTTCGTTTTGGCTTTACAGCTGAGCATCCTCTCAATGAATTTAAGGAAAACTACAATTTATTGCAACTTGGGTTTCATTTTCATAACTCTGGCCTTTAGTGCTATTAGTTTTGATCATTCCACCAGTCTGATCCTTACTCAAGTTTCTTCCCTAATGAATTGTTTTTAGCAAGAAAACCATGTTCTCACCAATTACTTTGGTGACTACTCATGGCCAGAGTAAATAAAAGTGTAGGGGAAAAAGAGCTTCATAGATCAAGCTAAAAAAAACATGAAGCAAGTTTCCTGCTGAAGGTGGAAAAACACAAAGGTTTCTAATAATGGCTTATTAATGACTCATTGATTATTGAAAGATTCATCAACATTACCAAAGACATATAAGTTGCAAATTACAAACCATTATTTCTCATCGGTATTCCTTATCAGAAAGTGGAACTAAAATCCTAATTAATTGTGATAGTAATGATAGTTAATTATATTGCTGTGTTATAAAGGCAGTGTGAGATGCTTTCCATAAACAGTAGTGACTGCATGAAAAAGGTATTTCACTCTGCATTAGTGACCTTTAGTTTTTTAGCAATGTCTCTGTCATTTGGGTTGAATTATTCATGCCGGAGATAAAGACAAGGTTTTCATAGATGCAAAATAAAGACAGTGAACTTGGTAAGTGGCTTACCCAGCCTGCTGGTTCAGTTTGTGTGTTTGGGGAAATATAAGCAGAATAAACAAATGTATTGTATTTAGTTTCAAAAACCGTTTTTATTCTGTCGTACCACATTCACTTGCTTTATTCAAAGCTCTGTATAATATTACTATAATAACTCTTGGTATCTGGTAAAGTGACTTAACAGTGACAATGTATTTAAATTATTTCATGTTATTTAACAAATATATTTTAAAATATGTCTCTCTTAATATTAAATTTATAGTGATTTTATTTCATCCTATTTGGTTTCTTCATATCATGATTTTCTCAATCATATCTTACAATTTAACTGCACCTCATTTCTATCCTAACGAGGACATGGTATATTTTTCATATGCTATAATATTAGTGTAGAGACTGTTTGGTTTGTACAATAGCGAGTGATTTGGATTTTATTATAGTTTGATTCTTTCAATTAGAATTGAAATTTTAATTATTAAGATTTGTTTTATTCAAGGAAAATAAGACAATTTACTCTATTCTCTCTCTCTCTCTGTCTCTCTCTCTCTCTGTCGCTATCTCTCATATATGAATATCTATATACACAAACATGCATACCTACACATACACAGTACAAACAAGCACATATTCTATTTAAAGAAGAGTGTTTGCAAGGTCACATTTAGGGCTTTAGAGGATATAGCCTTTGATTAATTTCCATTTTTGCACCATTTAATTTCACTGCTGATCTTTCAGGAATGCGGTTTAATGAAATGGATATATCTTAGCAAAGTTACGCCTTATTGTGTTTGGTGAGTCCAGTCAGTGTTTAAAGGTCCAGTGTTTAGGAATTTCTCCCGTCTAGCGTTGAGATCATATGTCAATCAACCCTCTCACGCCACGCAGTTCAAAGTACGTATCACCGCTACGGTAGCCTTCACGCTTCAAAAAGCTGGTCTTTTGCTCTTTTCAATCTCCTTTTTCTCTCTCTGGGAGAAGAAGAAACTTGAATTTTGAATACATGTGGTCCTCCATGTCTCCTTCTTTTAACTTGCCAGGGCCGGGAAGCGACGCTACCCGTTAGCATAATTAGCAGCAGCTGTGAGTTTATCATGTGACAGAGAAAATGTGAAAGAAGCAGCGTGTGTTTTATAGATTCGCGAGACCGGCCCTTCAGTTTTACTCAAACCTAGTCTTACAAGTCTGACTCTATGTGTTGGCATTGGGCTTCAAAGTTTTATATGAAAAAAATGAAGATCCAGAACAAAAAAAGTTAATCCTTTTAAGATTTGAAAGTTAAAGCACAGTAGTTTAAAGTTTGATTTTATTAGTTATTAGTGTCTCACTAAATCAGTCGTACACACAGTCCTGTCCATCTTCTTTCTGTGGACATGTTGCTAAGCTGTTTTTTGAGAAAACAAACTGTGTAATGCGTTGCTTACAACGGCTAACCTGACTAGAGCTAGTGACAACAATAAGAAATCAGCCTTGTAAATGGAACACATTCAACTCGGCTGTGACGTCATTCCCATCTTCGGCTGCCAAGTAAAATCAGAGAAGCTTGAAAAATATTTAACAAACCTCGTGAAAATTGGTGCTGCCTTGGACTAGTATACATCAACAAATTCTGTGTTTTGGCTGCTACATGCAATGTCTTGCCACAATTGAACTCCCTTCAATTTCTTTTGGGATATGCAGTAATAATCTGTAATAATGATGAAGTAATTGGGTGGAACTGATTAAATGACTGTCTGAAAATGAATGCCTAAAAGTAAAGAGCACAACCTATTGAAGTTCAATGTTTTTATTTGAGAGCTTTACCAAAAATGTTTCCCAGACCCCACACTCCATACAATAAAGTCTTGTTACCGGCTGTCGTTTTGCCACATAGTTAGAGATAGTGCCAACCCCAAGAACCACACCAATCTATTTTGTAATTATCACACCAACAACACAATCATTCCCCAACCAGAAAGCCTGGATGAATGGGGAGGTGAGGGCCCTATCCAGAGCCTATTGTTCAGGTGAAAAGGTGGCACAGGAATGCAATCCAGACCATCAGAGGGTACAAAAGCAGAAGCCCCCATCAGGTGTGCTTGCCATATGAGCTCAACATTGCCTTTGCTCGCTTAATCTCCTAAACAAAGACTCAGCTGCCAAGTCTACTCCACCTCCAGAGGGCTAAACAAAAAACCATGCTGAGAGTGAATGGAAGCAAAGCTGCTGGGCCTGATAACATCCCTGGCCACATACGAAGAACACATGCTAGTCAAGCTCATGTTGCCATGTTCTCATACTGCCATTTTTAACATATCACTGTCAAGGGAAAGTGTCCTGCAGTGTCTAAGTTACTACCTGTCTGTGTCACTCACCACTACTCGGACGAGAAACTGTTTCTCCAGCCCAGTCTCCTCATCAGTATACACAGAGCCAACATATCCACAGAGGCTGCCATCGCCGCTGTCCTCCAGTCAGCTTTCACACATGCTGAAAATCTGAATTTCAGAATTTCTCAGTATTTAACACAATCAAGCACTCTGGGCTTGAGTAACACACTTCCTAACAAAACAGACCCCAGTCGGTTTGGTTTGGTGGTCACAATGCCTCAACAGTACTGCTGACCCCCCCACCCCCCCTCCCAGGGCTGTGTACTTAACTTCTTCCTGTTAACTATGTGTATTCTCTCTCACACACAATACATTTTATAATAACCATTACTAATAAATAGTAAATTCCTACTTCAATTTAACTTAAGTTAATAGTAATTTTACTGTTAACAAACAATTAAATTGTATTTTTATTTATCATTAGTATTCCTTGATTAATTTGTTATTTTAACGGTTTATAGTTGCACACATCATAGCATTTTATATAAATAAATAGTTTATTAAGGTTTTGGTAATCATTTGTAAACTTTTAAGAAATGGTTGGTAATGATGGAACTTAAGTCCTGCAGCACCGCTCTCCTAAACTGCAAACATTCTTCATAAACTGCAAACTCTTCTACTCGCACAATGACTTTGCTTCATTTATTGTGATTGGTGTTTGCAGTCCAACACAGGCCAATGTGCAGGAGGTGTTCAGCTGTGTACCATTACGCACCAGGTGAGTTATGACAAACCCTGGTTCACACCAACACTTTGCTCAAGAAAGAGGGGTTTAGGAATGGGGACAGGGACATGTTTAAAGAGTCAAATTGCGGGTTCAGCAAGGCAGTGATAGAGATGCTAAAAGACTTCCACTAAAGATTCTGCTTTTGTCTGGAGGGGCCTCAGACTGATCCCAAACTACAAACTTAAAGCCCTCCATTCCATCAACAACCTGGGCCTGGTAAACAGTCTAATTGAGTTTTAAGGCACTGACACACCAACTTGATCGGGCATTTGACAGTCTGACGATGTCGGTGACTCAAGTCTGTTTGATGTGTTCCATGCCATTGTCAGATGGAAGAGCCATTGACTTTAATTTTTGCCAAAATGACCATTTCGTAATGGTGCCAAGAGAAATCTCAATCATTCCCAATCAGAGACAGAGAGCGTAGGTATGTGTTAGGAGATAACACAGACACAGGCTAATTACTGTAACTAACATGCTAGTTAACATTAGTAATTGAACCTAAACAGCTAATTTCGAGCTTCTCCTGACAATACGGTGTTTTGGGATTTGTCGACCATGCAACGGTAATTTGCGTGGTTATGATACAATCGTATCATGTCCTATTTTTATAAAAATGCATGCGTAAGGTAACCCACATTTAATGACAATTGGACAGTCTTAACACCGTCCCCCATGATCCCAGCTCCAGCACTCCAGCTCCATCTCCCCTACCTCAGCAGGGACCTTTACATTAAACCCCCCCCCCCCCCGCCCCTCCAAAACAACGACCCTCTACATCCACTAAAGTGAAGTTAACAGGCTGCATTAAATACAAAACCCAGCCAGACCAGACTCTGTCTTTCTCTCCACTATAAGACACTGTGCTGAGCGCTTGTCTGGTATTTATAGACATTTTTAACACCTCACTGGAGACAAAGCACGTTCTAGTCTGCTTCAAGCGTAACAGGGCAGAGCTGTACCAAGCTAGTGTGTGTGCTGTGAACACTTGGGTTTAATATTGTGTGTGCAGTGGTCAGTGAAGGTTGTTGCTGTGGTCTAGATGTGTGGTGTGGTCTTAACCTTCCTGTTGTCCTCGGGTCAAATTTGACCCCATTGAAAAATTTCCATATCTGAAATATGGGTTTCTTTTTAACCAAATTACCACAAAAAAATGGATTTGATTCCTTAAAATGCTCTTTGCAAATACAATTGATCACTTTCACTCCTCTGATCTTAACTATTAGTTAAAATAATTCATCATTTATGCTTTTTTGACTCAAATATCAGGTACAGTTTTGTAAAAACTAGGGTTATTGACCATGAATTCCCAAAACTGTAAAACTGGTGGTGGTAAGGTGGTGTTAGTGAAAACTAAAAGTCTGAAAAAGGCACAAAAATGTCAAATTATTGTCCGTTGTTGACCCGGGAGGACATCACAAGGGTTAATTGCATGGTGATGGGCTTGTGGTGTACAGGTGTGCTTGGGTGTGACCTCCAATCTGCAGAATCTTACCAACCACACACTCACCAGTCATTCTGCTGTCCTCCTCCTGTGTTCAGGTGCACACCATGTTTGCATGTGTACCTTTAAAGCAGTTTTCACTGTTCAGTTGTATAAATTAATGCGAGTGGATGTCTAAGATGTGTTCCAAATTCTGTTGAAATGTTCGTAAGAGATCAACCATTCTGCTTTCAGGAGCTACAGTTGGTGGCTAAACTTTGAGACAGCTGGATCCATTTCTGAGGAGCAGCAGAGTCCCAACATCAGAGAAGTGTGGAACCAACCAGCCCTGAACCAGTGATCAGCTATAGAGCAGCAGTCTTTGTTGTAACCTTTGGCAGGGAGTGAAGCCTAGCCACGCAACCCGCCACAACTGGCCCTGGATTTAGCTTTATGTAATTGACTCTCTGCCCTTTTAATTAATTTAACTCTCCCCCAGCCTTAGCCTTGTTTTTGCTCAGTTTTATTAGTCGGAATTACACAACAAAGATATAGACTTTTCACATCAACTGTTGTCTTTTGTCCATCTCTTCATGCTCATTGGTCAATACCAAACTTTGTGTCCCTAATCGCAGTCCCCCAAAAAAGAAGGATTACAGGACTTAAGACCTCTGCTGTTATGAAGTCTTTTGAGTGCCTTGTTCTTGATCTCAGACTTCCTGTCTGACAGGAAGCAGAACATGAAGCTGGGAAAAAAGGTCTGACTTTCTGGCCCTCATCACCAGTTCCCCCCGTCCTTTCCCTTCTGCTCGTCTCCTTGTACACCAACAGCTTCAGCTCCAGTCACAAGTCCATCGTTTGTGGACCAGCCCTCCCTTATTGGACTCATCTCAGGCCAGGAAGAGTCTGCCTACCGTTGGCCTGGTGCAGTCAGATCACTTGAGCAACTAGAGCTAAATGCTCTGAAGATGGTTGTGGGCTTCCAGAAAACATGCAGCCCCCAGAGCACCCATTGCCATGGGTGACTTCCCAGTCCACACTGCGGAGCCCTTCCACTTCCTGGGCTCTATCATCACACAGGACCTCAAGTGGAAGCTGGTTATCAGCTCACTTGTCTAAAAGGAATAACAGAGGATGTACTTCCTGTGGCAGCTGAAGAAGTTCAACCTGCTCAAGACAATGATGGTGCACTTTTACACTTTTAAGTCCATCCTCACCTCCATCATCAGTATCTAATGCACTGCTACCACTGCC
Organism: Etheostoma cragini; assembly: GCF_013103735.1. NCBI lineage: Eukaryota > Metazoa > Chordata > Actinopteri > Perciformes > Percidae > Etheostoma > Etheostoma cragini. The sequence goes on along the minus strand of NC_048411.1, from coordinate 2,041,060 downwards.
AAGGACAAGGGCAGACTGCCGTAAATCATCCGTTCTGCTAAGAAGGTTCTTTCTTTAACCCCCCACCCTCAGTCACTACATTACATTAATGCACATCCTGGACTATAACCCCTGGCCATTGCACATATTAAACATTCTGTTAACTTTAGCACATCCCCTGAACAATATTCTAGAACATGCTGCATTAAATCTCACAGCCTTCCTTTTGCCCTTTTTCTAAAACCATTGTATTGTAAATATTAGTTTATTGTCATATTCTTTTAACATACTTTAATTGTAATATATCTACTCTGCATTTATTTTCTTGACTGTATCAGATTGTTCCCCTTTTTAAATATGTCCACTGTATGTTATTTAGGTAATAAATATGATTCTGATTATGACCCAGGAGAGTGATAGAGCACACACCCACCCAGAGAGGCAAACTGTGGACAAGGAAGACACATGAGGAGTGGGGAACACAGGGAAACATGTGGGAGAGACAGGGGCGTAGCCGTGACAGTTACGGAAAATCAAATCTCTCTCACCTTATTGCTCTAGGCTTCTCCTATACTCCCGCGTCTGTTTGGTATGCAATAATTCACCTTCAACCTTCAGCCCAATGCCAACTTTTTCTGCACTGATCCACCTAGATGCCTCCCTAATTTTTTTTTCTTCCTAATATTTTCTGTCCCGTTTTTCCACCAGCAGTTGCAGTTTTTTGTTGTAGTTTTTTATCAAGGGTCGACATTATTTTTGTACATATGCATTTAAACTTCATAACATACCTTCAGTGTTTTGGAGACGGTCTTTATTTGCAGGGAAATGGCAAAAACAACATATTACACAACAGCTGGCTTCAGGACCTGACAGGAACAGAAGCAAGGCGTCTTATCAGTATCCGTGGTAATGGATGTTTCCTGAGAGCGGTGAGTGTATCCCACAATGTACTTGTTTATTTATACCCACCCCCTACAATCCACAGCTGTGACGGGATACTCCACAGTTAAGTGCAAGTGAGAGAGAGCAGTTTTAGAAAGGGTTTTTAAAATCCAACTGGAGCAATCTTCACAAAAGCAGGAAGAAAAAATCTGCAACATCTTGCAACGTTGTTACAACTATGGGTTTGTGGACAAAACCAATTCCAACCTCTTGGAGGGGTCAACTGGAGTGGAGTCATGTTCACAGGACACCAAAGTGTGATTTACTCATACAAATGGTCATTTATCAGCAGTGTTAGCACAAGAAGCTATTTAACATGTTAACATGGAGATGGGATAATGCCATTGCTTCATAAATCACAAAAGTAGATCTCCAGTCTTGACATTCAAATCGTAAAAAAATGCTAAACTGAGTTTAATAAGACGTCTTTACCAAATTTGATTTCACAATGGAAACAACCACAGAGTTGGTACACCATGTTTAAGGAGTCCATGCAATTAAATAGCTAGATTTTATTTATCTAGCTTTTTTAACCCTTGTTTCCAAGACAGGCCAATCACTGCTCCTGTTGCTCTTTTAGGTCATTCTGAAATATGTTATTGTACATCCACACAGTTGAGGAACTTGAAAGACACAGATTTCCCCCCCAAAAATTGGAAAATAATCAAAGCAGGAGAGGCATATATATCCTGACGTTTAATTACTGGTGTAGGTCAAGTTCCAAAAAGATTGGATACTACAATTGGGTAGGTGATGTGGCCAAAATTGTCTGTCCTAATATAAGTAATGTTCATATCTCATCCACAATATAGCAATATAGAATTTTCTGTATTCAATAAATAGTCTACATGAAATAACCACATGGTAAAGGCCATGCATGTATGATCCTGTGAGAATTAAAAACTTAAGAAAAATAAAAAGATTGGAAAGAAAAGTGGAATTCAAATATTAATATTGCTGTAATGCAGTTCGGCCACTGTTTTTTTCGATATTGCGATAGAAACGACATAGAAAAATATATACCATATAGCCATGTTAATACTTTGGTCCTGTCCTATTCCTCAGCCTTACTACCGATAACATCTTTTAATAGATAAACATCCATGTATTTTAAATTCTACACCTTTCCTTTTAATAATAATTTATAATATTTATTGATCCCCAGTGGGGAAATTACAATTTACACTCTGTTTGTTAGTAATCACTACACACAGGCCTGAAACACACACACATGCTCAGGACCTAGTCATGCACAAATGCAGAGATGTCAGAGTGTGTGGGTGTGTGTGTGTGTGTGTGGGTGTGTGTGTGTGGGGGTGGGGGGTGGGGGGGTGATACAGCAGTGCCCACAAGGTGAAGTCCAGCTCCGCTGTCAAATTCCTGCACTTTGATGTGTTCACACTCTTTACTTTAGTTTTAAAAGTACCTATACTACTATCTCACTATTCTCTGATACTCCTGTGTTCAAAGTATTATGAGCAAAACGTACTTCAGGTAAAAGAAGTAAAAGTAATCATTCTGTAGAAAAATGTGTCTGGTTCATTAATGTGACTTTATTGGATTGTTAGAAGTAGCATTTAACTTTTGTGGTTGTCAAGGTTTGGTACTTTTGAAGTGCTTTTTATATAAGGTCATAACTTCAAGGAAATTATTTTGAAGGAATAATAGTATTATAGCTGTCTGATAAATGTAAATGGACTGCATTTATAAGTTTTCTAGTCCTAACAGCTACTCAAAGTGCTTTACAGTACAGGCACCACTCTAACAAGGAGCCACCCGATCATCAGATGAACATTCACACGGATGGAATCCGGAGCAAGTCGGGGTTCAGTGTCTTGCCGAAGGACACTTTGAGATGGGGCTGCATGGCAAGGGATCAAACTCCCAACCTTCGGGTCATGGATGAGTGTTCTATCACCTGAGACACAGCCACCAATTTAGTTGAGTAGAAGCAAAAAGTGGCAGAGATTGGAATTATCCAAGCTATGAGTACATGAAAAATATAATTAAATAAATATAGTTTGTTACCTTCTACCAATGGCTTTTAATGCCAACCATCCACCCTAACCCCCTTCCGATGACTGTACATATAGTTATGTAGGACTTGTTATGCTACAAAAACGTTAGAGAAAATGATCAAGGCAGCCATCCCCCCTCATCTTGAGAACTGTTGTGCGTCACATGAGTTTTCCAATTAATCTAATGTTTAAGTCTCCATCCTATACATGACGTTAGTCATTAAATGTATGTTCCAGCTATTTTATATTTTGAGCTGCTACCTTCTCAAAAAGCAGAAATTCACATTGTTTTTTGTGTGTTTTTACAGTATCTGCCTCATTTCTACTGTAAACTGTATGCACAGTTATTTACTAGCTTAATAGCCAGTAGCATTTTTTTCTTTTCTCCCCATGCTTTATGAATGTAAGACTACTAAATCAGTTGGGACTTCAGTCAGCCTTAGGAAAACTGGAATGACCATATCTATAGGCACAAACTAAATCAAAGGGACGGCTTTACAAGGTGACTTTCTCTGTGAGCAGTGTTGGTCATTCACTTGCTGAGTGCACATGGCGTTTAGATTTTGCAGCAAAAGATAAAACTCTGTGTTGACATTATGCAGTTGCATGTGAAGCTGTGAAACAGTGGCATCCAGGCGGGATGTTTGGAGTGATGCCTGGGCTTTGATTGGTATCAGCGCTGTAAACATCACAGAAGGAGCCACTCAGCGTTAGCCTCAACAAAGAAAGCTCATTTTGGCCATTTCCCTATAACCCTATCAGAAAGTCTATGATGTTGATTTTGATATTATCCATCTGGCCCTCATCTGTTGACATGGGTGACGTCAAAAACCTTTTATCAGATAGAATTCTCACACTATACATGGTCAAGCTGACAATTTGCAATGGAATGCATCCCCTCTCAGCTTTGGAAGAAATGGTTTCCTTCCTTTTTTACTTTATACTTCCTGTCTCATTAGTGCCGTACAGGCCTTATGGTTGTTTTGCTTTCCTTCTGCATGCCTTGGTTTTTTTTTCATATGTCTGAGTTAACTAAATCAGTCATACGTCTTTACTTAAAATCATTTATCTATCATAAATCAGTAAATAATCAGTAAATACAGTGATTTCAAAGGAATGTTTTTGATACAGCAACTGAAAAGGAAGTTTGCAGGAATTTAGCTGTTTTTGGACTCTACAAAAAGGCAGCTTCCTGGAAGATTAAAAAAGTTTTTTATCACACTTTGCAGCAGAAAAGACTATGGTTTGTCTCAAAATCCTCTAAGTGAATGACAAAGTAGGAGACCATGGCCATGATTTTCTTACACATAGCATACTTAATGATGTAGTGGTTCCCAGAGAAGTTGTCTACTCTGAATTTATAGTTTTTTTTAAAGTGGTCTATCCAGCCACGGCTGAATGCTGTGTTAAAGGCAGGGACATGTACGACTGCTCTTGCATATTTAGTTAACAAAAGTTATTAGTTATTAGTGTAACAAACGTTATTAGTTATTATTGTTGCACGTTGTCACTTGACCCCTGCTGCTTGACTTCAGGGAACAAGGATCTTCAGGTGCATATGTTACAATCTATACTGGCATACATAGGGTGAGACAAATACAGCTCTGCTCATAAGTTTATGAACCCATGCTAACGTTGACTAAAATGAGGAATAAAAAATCATCTTATGGAAATTAAGCTCATGCCTTAATTCAATTTTTTTGGAAGAATCCAACCTTTCAGGACCCCAATTTTCATTTGTGAATAAATATTGCATCGTGAATAAATGCCTTTTCTTCCTTAAAATACAGGGGGCATAAGTACACACACCCCTATGTTAAATTCCCGTAGTGGCAGGAACATTTTTATTATTTAAGGCCAGTTATTTCATGGATCAGAATACTATGCATCCTGTTAAAGTTCCCTTGGTCTTTGGAATTAACACATTAACACATTAACTCATGGCATACCCTTCACCACACCTAGAGATCGGCATGTTACTTGAGCTTCACATTTCTTTTCAAGGCTATAGACCGATAAACCCCACTCTGTTTTGCTTTCAAAGCCTCAGTATATTTCTCACCTGGACTCTATGTAAATGGGGGTCTATGGGGATTGATACTCTTTTGTCTGTGTTGTAATTTTAGTTTCTTGGTCAATTGTGCACACATGACATCTATTGTTCGTCCGTCTATCCTGGGAGAGAGATCCCTCCCCAGTAGTTGTTGTTGAAGTTTCTTCCATTTCTTTTCCCTTTTCAAGGAGTCAAAAAAGACACAGGGCATTGTATGCTGTACTGATTGCAAAGCGAAGAGGCAAATTTGTGATTTGTGATGTGCTAGATCAATGAAAACATTGACTTGACTTAAATGAGCATAATCTCTAGATGCAGCCTTACACCATAATCAACACCATGTGAGGTGGGGGGTGCTGTCTGCAATAGGCCCTGGAAGAGCTGCAGTCCACAACAGGAATGACCCATTTATTTTCCAGCCAAAACACAAGACCAAATGTAAAGCCAAAGCTGCACAGGAATGTGTTCAAACCCAAAAAATGTTAATCCACTGGAGTGTCCTGGAGTCCAGACTCAAATTCAATGCAGAATATGTGGCACTTGAAACCGTGATAGCCGTGCAGACGTACAACGTACATACCTATCCACTTAGAGTCAAGGTTGTCTAGGCTGCCCCAGATGGCAGAACATACCCATCTCTCACCTAAAGCGTTCTGGAAGCAGAAATGATGCACTCAAGGGTATTACATACAATCTACTCAGTTTGTAACATTTTGCAGTGTTTCACCATAGTAAAATGTATTGGCCTGTCTATTATCCTTTAGACTACTGTGTCTGTGTTCTTAACAACAATCAACCTAAGTAGATGTCAGCATAGAGTCTATTTAGTGGAGTATATGTGTAATTTATTGACTTTTCACACTCATCAATAGACTCTCTCTCTCTCACAGACAGAAACACACGCACAGACTGCAAAAAAAAACATCTGTATGGTTTTAAGTTTGGGAGTCTACGCTCCATTTTTTTTTACATGGTTTGGAAGTACTGTGTCTCAGCAGCAGGTGTATAAACAGTGGGTAAAATTCCAAAAATACTTCTGACATCGGTTTACAGTTATCGACCATCACACTCATGGAGCTACTCAGTCTAAAGTGTAAAAATAACCTACTCATAAGTAGTTTGAAGTGAGTTGTCACATGGCAATTGTTGAGAATTGCCTACAGCTGCCTCCACACCAACGGTTACCAAGGAAACTGTGTATTAGGCTTAGTAGCTTAGCAGTTTCCTCTTGACTTGTTACTTTGACAACAGGAATGTCAATTAGCTGGGCTCGCAAAGAAAAAGTTTGACCGGTCTTTGTCTGCCCATCTCTCTTCTCGTAAGTGTGATTGGAGCTGCTACAACTAAAAGAAGTAACAGCTGCTATAAATCAACATGGTTTCTCATTAACACTGTTCAACTGCCCCCTTTAGACATGCATTCCAACCTGATGCTCCAACATGTCTGCTTTTGCTCAATATGTTTCCTGCATGGATGTACACGTGTCGTGTTGTTATCTGCAATCTGATAGTCAGTGGTTTTCACATTTCAAAACTGGATTTGTTTTATGATTGACATATCTTTCTCTTGATCAGTCCTCCCCATTTTGTTTCATAAGTCCAATCAAAATGAAGCTTTTAGCTACACATACCTTGCCTAAATGCTGCTTTTATTGGTAAAAAAGTTAAATCTGTAAAAGAAAAGAATATATTTACAAAGGCAATTCCAAAGAAACCAGATACAATATGATATCAACACATTCACATTTATCTAAGGTGTGCAGAATCCAAAGCATAGGTAGATGTTTATCAAGTGTATACTTTTAAAACCACGGGCGGAGTGCTTCTCAGTAGATTTATGAAATACAGATGAGAGCCCTTCTGTCTCAGTTCATTGTGATTTACAGATAAAGTCACCCACCCAAACTTAAAGGCTTTAAACCACTTTGGTATTTCAAATGCCATTCTCCTTAATAAGATTACATTCCTTTGTCATTCACTTATGGTTGCAGCACCACTGAGCCAAAGAATGCTGAGCCCCCAGGTGGGCGAGGGATAAATCATACCAGCATTCTACAAGATGTCCATCGGATTTTGAAACTTCTGGTCCGAGACTCCTACTTCCTGTATTGAAAGTATTGTGTGCTGTGGATGGTGCAGCAAGCACGGCGTCTAGTGCCTCTAACCTAAATGCAAGCTAGGGGTGTTTACTCTGTGTTCCAGACCAGCAATGAACTTATTTTGATCATAACCCCTCAACCAAGTGTTTTGGTTGGCTGACCTTAACTCTTGTATTGTCCTCCCGGGTAAAAGATTTGACATTTTCGTCCCTTTTCAGACTTTTTTTTTCCACTAACAACCCCTTACTAGTTTTACTACTTTTTGGAATTCATGGTTAATAACCCTAATTTATATAGAATCACACCTAAGATTTAAGTTAAAAAAGCAGAAATTATGAATTATTTTGCCTAATAGTTAAGATCAGAGGAATGAAAGTGATTAATTGTATTTGCAGAGAGCGTTGTAAGGAATCCAATCCATTTTTTGTGGTAACTTGGTTCAAAAGAAAGTTTTATTACAGACATGGACATTTTTTAAAGGGGTCAAAGTTGACCCAAGGACAACAGGAGGTCATGCCAGGTCATGTTTGTAAATGAGAAGTGGTTCCCAAACAGTTTACCTGGATAAATAAAGGTTAAATAAAAATAAATAAAAAGGAGGGTTAATATCTATAACCATATTAGAGAGCCAGGGATCCAGATGGGCCTTTTTACAGTGTTTCTGTTTTTCTGAAACAAATAAGTTTACTTTAAACTGCATTATTATTATTTTAGTGAACACTCATAAATATGTAGAAACAACTAATATTTCTAGTTTATGTTTTGTTACATGTTTATATATACCATCATGACATTGGTTATCTCGACCAGAGTCACTGAATGCAGCCCCAGTCTAAAAGTCAACTGGCAGCACTGGTTTCAGGGTTCAGTTTTTTGGCAGTGAAAAGTACAGTGTACTGTATTGATTACTTATATCTGAGGAGCAGATTACAAATCCACCAGCCCTCTTGGTCCTGAGCAAGCCCCTCCAGCTGTCTCCAAGTGTGGCCTGTCCCCTTGACATCGCGTCCAGGTCCCGCGGCCAGCTCTTTCTGCCTCCAAAGAGTATATATAAAAGAGACTTCAGATACAGTATTAGCACCATGTCATGGGACCTTTAATTTCCATCTTTTCTGTAATGGCCCTGTCCCAGTATCAGCCATAACTGCAGCATGTAACTTCTAACACAACACTAAAACACTAACACAGGCTTTTTCAGTGTTACAAAGAAATCAGTGACCTGTCAGAATGTGTACTGTCTTTGTGGTAAAAATTGGACCCGGGCAAAGGCATCGCTTAAAACTATATAAAAATAGCATTCTCTTTACTGTTAGTCTCCTTTGCTGTTACAGGTCATTTAAGATCATTGCATGAAAATTGACTTCAGAAACATTAAAAAGTTGCATTTAATGCAACCTATCAATGAAAGCGTACACACATCTGGTAATGGCTGCATTTCACGGGGGGAGCATTACATAAGTGAATCATAAGTGTAACAAGAAAACACAACCGTAAATAAATAAATAAATAACTGTAAATAAATAAGTTTCTGGAAAACGCCGAGCCATTTCCTGTTTTTATAAGACATTGGAAACATTGTGGACCAAGAAGGCAAGTCTGCTGCAGATAGAGGAGGTATCTTAGGAGGAAAACGGGTAATTTAGAACTACATTAACAAGTGCAAACAAAGTAGATGAGTGGATATAGATTGGATATAAAATGATATCAACTTTGCTCTTATCATTTGTACCCCAGAGTAATGCAACAACATCCTGTCAAGTGTGTGTTCAGAGATAACAGCTCATAAGAAAGCAGCCGCTACAACTGGTGAGCTGAAACCATTATTGCATATTATATATTTTACTATACATGTTGTTTCACATAAAGTGTTGACTATTGTTATATTGTACAGGCTTCCAAAAACATGCTCCCTGTCTTCATAAAGTTACATGCTTTTCTACTGTTATGTAATGTTCCATGAAAACGGTTTCAGAACTCCAAAATCAGAATTATGAAAAGGTTTAATTGTCACATTAAGTAAACTTAAGTGTAATTTGTCTTGGTGAAATGTACATACAAACACACTCACACAAACGTATACATCAAACAGCATATTAACAAAATTAACAATAACTACAGAAAACTAAATACATACGTACGCACATACAAAATAAAGGCTGCATGGGTTGAGTGCAGAATTTTCAAAGAATAATAGGTGCAATGGGCAGATGTAAAGTCCAGGATACAGTCCCCTCAACCCGACACCGGATAAGTGGATTTAAATTAATTTATTAATTTGTTTTACAGGGACAGTGTACATTAATTGACATTGCTGTAAATGCACCAGAATTGGCCAAAAGGCTATTTTTTATCTGTTGTCCCTGGACAAATCTTAAAATTGCCTACCTAAAAAAACAACAATAGGAAGATTACAGTCAACAATACAAATTAAAAAAAGCAGTAAAACAGACATAACTCTTCAAATCCCGTTGATAAATACAGTGTACAAGTTTGCTAGATACAGACATTAGGGTAAGAAAAAATAACACAACAGAGACAAAAGTGGCAGCACGGTTGGGTTGAGGGAAAATATGTATTCTTATTAATGTTTATTAATGTATTATTAGTCCCAATTGTAAAGTACATAGGCAGCTGAAGACCATGACCCGGGGCATTGTGGGTGGACAGTGTCTACGCAGGGTCAGTTGGCTGAGTTGGTCGAGCAGTCTTGAGCAGGTAAAGGTTGTTTTGGCCAGTTTCCTCGCTGATGATAGACTTTCAAAGCATTGATGATGAACAGGTGGTAATGAGGGGAATAGAGAATCAGAAAAGGAGGAGAGTAAAATGCTGAAAGATGTAGTAAGTTGATCAGAGCTGACGTAGCTGCTACAGGAAGAAACAGGAAGGCTCTATGAATCTGTCCGTTAGAGTAAGAATTTGGTGAAACATAGAAGTGAAAAATCTTTCACTTTTACTTCCACTCAGACACTTTAGAATAATATCTATTACTGTGAACCGGTGTGCTGCGGTTAGATTTTCTTGTCCTCGGTTGGAATGTGCAGGTAACTGACTGTGATGAAGAAATGATTGTCCACAGTTTTTTCCAACAACAATATTATGTAATACAGGAATGTTAGAAGAGTAAGATCCTGGCCTCCACACATCCACATGGAGGATGGGGAGAGAGGTAAACAGACACAGCTAGCTGGTTAATGCTGCCCTCTATTGGCTTAACATCGAGGCATGGTGCAACTATCACAAATCAGCGCAAAAAGGCATCCTTAAACCAATAATGATCCCGATATTAACGGCAAATATTTGACATATCAACAGTTAACCAAAGTGCTTTACAATCAGAAAAACAAAAACACGGAAAGAACACAATGAGCACTAAAACAACAAAAAGACAAATGTTTAACTGCAAAATGATAATAATATGGAAAGGCAATTATTATAATGTGTTAAAAGCCTGACAATAAAAATATTTAATAAGACAGGATTTGAAAAGAGGCAGTAGGAGTCAATCTGATATGAAGACGTTACTGTTAACAGATTACTACTTTTACTTCGTTAGTCCAGTAACAGTGTATATTAACTAGGGAATACAATTTTTTTTTATTTGTGGAACTATTTGTGTATTTGCAGATCAGTTTAATACTTGCATACTATTTTTCTGAATTTACAAATCTTTTTTGTAGTTGTGGAATGTGTTTTTACATGTACAGATTACACATTTACACACAGATAGTCAATCTGTTTAGACAAATAATATTGAGACCAATCTCTCTCCATAAATGTATGTTGATGGAATATGTCAACCTTACTCCTAAGTAGTATTTCAAAACCACAAAATTGAACAAGACGCCCCAAAATTAATGAAAATAGAGATTTGTACTTGGCAAAGAGTGTTGTGTGGAATCAATCATGTTATTTTGGGGAATTAAAAAGAACACTGATATAGGACAACATGAGGACAACATGAGGACAACATGAGGACAACATGGGGGTTAACTAAGAGCAGTAAGAGAAAAATGAGACTTCTGTCATTTCACTTTGTCATTTCCAAAGCACATCTGCATCAAGCATTTACAAACTGCATACCCAAGTGACATGGAAGAATAAATAATAAACAGTACATTTTTAATGCTCCGAGGGTAATCCACAATCTCCAAAACCAAAACGAAGAGGATTGTTGTTTTTGAGGGCTTCCAGCACTTCAACCGTTGACTTCTCTTGAGTCATATGTGCCAAAAGAGCAAAGACTGAACAGTGCAGGCATGCAATAGTCAACAAGGACATTAAATGTCTGGCTTTGTTAGCTTTCACTCCTTGTCCGAAACACGGCCACGCAGTGGAAAGTCCCTGGGAAATGTCAACAAGTACTCCACTCCTCTGTCCTTACTTGACAGGTTACCAGTAAACAGTACATCACCCTTTTCTTCTCCCCAGGCAGCAAGATGATGTGAACTTTACCTAGAGTCTGGACATGCTGATGGTTCAGGGAAATGGCCTCACTGCAGAAGGTGGCATCCCACAACAGCTTGTCAATAAAGGCCCTGACGAACAGAGCAGGCGGCCAGGAACTGGTGGCGACGAAGGCTGATTGGGCGATGCCGAGAACACAAGGGCAAGGTTTTGTTTCAAAATTGGGGGGGACACATTGTTACTGGGGGCTCTGGGTGTCCTCCTCCACAAAATTGTGTACGTCAAACACTTTATTTCCTGCAGTCTGGTGAACTTGTAGGCAACGATTTGAGCAATTCTTGCATCAATTCATGGTGCAATTGTATTTATTTATGTAAAGGAAATTATTCTTCTCCTGTATTGGTCTGCATTTTCAAATCGTCATTTTCAGGATGTTTTTTGGGAATTGTGTACATCTCAACAACAAATCTGTTAACTAATTTCACTTCAGATTGATAGCACACCACCCCAGACAATATCAGAACATTCTGACACACACACACACACACACACACAGACACACACACACACACACACACACACTCAGACAAACACACACACGCACAAGCTTGCACATACACACACACACAGACACACACACAGACAGACAGACAGACACACACTCCGACACACAAATACAGAACAACAGACACACACAAAACAACACACAACACAAGCAGATACACACAGACAGACGCACACACACACACACACACACACACACACAATCTCACAGTCTGCTTTATAGCAAACGTCTGTCACTCAGCTACCCGGCTGCTCTGTCATGTCCAGCCAGGTGATCCACAGCCTCTCTACCTGCCCTGGATTACCTTGTGTGAGTGTCTACCCTCCTGTATCAGCCATCATTGTAGTGGTCCCACCATACAAAAGTTTTAACTGCAATTGGCTGAAGAATTTGTGAATTTCAGATGGCTTGATGTGTTTTTATTGGTAGAAATCCTCTCTGCCACTAGGAGGAGTCAAATACAACTTTTTCAATGTCATAAAGGAGGTGTGCAGACATATTGCAAATTGAGCTAAATATGATTGTTTCAGGAGGGGCATGTTGTAATAGATTTAAAATGAGTTGAAATTGTGTCAATAAAATGACACAAAAATAAAAACAATTATTCTACTTCTTTGGCTACAATGTCACTGTTGGCCAGACATGAGGCTTCTTACATAGAGATAGGCATGGAGAACATTCCATGAGATCATCTCTCAATGCCAATCAAACCAGCAATTAAGCTAACTGAAATAAAACCATGGCATTCTCTAGGTATGGTGATGGGTGTGTGATGATGGGGGGGGGGGGGGGGGGGGGGGGGGGGGGGGGGGGGGGGATGCATGGTATCCTGATCCATGAAATAACTGGCCTTTAATAACAACAATCTGCCTGCCTCTATGGGAATTTAACATAGGGGGAGGGTGTATACTTATACCCCCTGTATTTTAAGGAAGAACGTTCATTCAATACGTTCACTCACAAGGATATTTGGTGTCCTTAAAAGGTTGGATTTTCCTAAATATTATGTATTAAGGCATTAAGATCCAAGATTTTTTTTTCGTCTTTTTAATCAACTTGACATGGGTGTATAAACTTTCTCACTGTACAAACCAAAAATATACAGTCTATGGTGCAAACACATTGTGCCTTGACTGTTTGTATCCCCATTGTACAATAAAGAAAGAAGAAAAAAAAAAGTTCTGCTAGCCAATGAACAGAGGCGCTGCCGTGACGTCTCCAGTCATCTGTGTTTGGCTAATGATTACGTGTAGCCAAAGATCCTGGTTTAGCTCACCAACTAGCAACAGCTAGCTTGTCAGACAGAGGAGACACCCCCAGCGAGTACATATCTATTGACACAACGGTAGCTAGTCTATGAGTGCAACGTGTCCAGGAGAAAATACAAACGTTCAGTGAACATTTAAAAACGCCACGGACTGATACTTTATCGAAGTTAACATGGTAAGAGACTTCAATGAACGAGTGAGCTAACGAGAGCTAACATCGCTCGGTGATGGTAACGTCTACACTCATTGTTATGGCCAGAAGTGCTAGCTGGCTACCCAGCTTTCTGTCAAAACATAGCTAGTCTGACAGTGTTCTGTACATTTTCTAATATGATAAACACTAATGAGACACAACAGGCTGAGCTTTTTCATTGCAGCAATATGTGACCAAACGTTAAGAATGTATCCACACATTGGCTATAAGATTGAGTTAACGTTAGTTAGGATACACTATCTCACCCGGAAATGAATTTAACTCAATGTCTAGTTTTACTTTCCAGTGCAATCATTTTTGAGGAACTGCATACGTACTCCAGATTTAGATTTCATAACCCATATGAAAGGCATATCTAACATTTAGAGGTTTGGTGCAGTTTGTATTATAAATGAAGCACTCAGAAGCTTGTCATCTAGTAATACAAATATCAGCAAAATATTAGACATCTGTTAAAAACTTTTTGTTGGCCCAATCCACATTATATCACATTGTTTTTACGGTTAAGTAAAATGTATCCATCAGAAATACTAGATTATTTGCTAGATGTAGCCTTGAGAGTAGACACACAACCACAGTCAAAATGTTTGGCATTTGGCATATGTCATTTATAAGCCAAAATAGACAGTCCATTCTATGATGATAATAATAGAAGCCGAAAATATCTTGATCTTGTTAGGCTCATTACAACAATGTGACATGTGACTGTTGCAGACAAGTAGCTACTGTTGTCAATCTTGGGATTTGGATAACTGTCTTTTTTTTCTTTTCTTTTCCTAGCTGTAGCAGAATGGAATTACCAGTACAAGCTTGTTTTGAGTGGTACTGCATAAGGACGCGGCACTGTTTCAGCCATCTAAACAAGGAGCCATAAACTCCATGCATCTTGTGTAGTACCTCCCCAGGAACTGTAAATTGCATTCAAAAAGAGACACTTGAAGGACAGACATGTTTGCCAAGTTGAAGAAGAAGATTGCAGAGGAAGCGGCCACAGCACCTCGGAGTGGGGTTCGTATACCACGCACCATCAGCAAGGAATCCATCACCTCAGTGGGGGCAGACTCCGGGGATGACTTTGTAAGTACTTTGTGAAATCATCACCAGTCACTAGCCTACTGCTTCACAATGTTTTTGCAACAGTTTGCCTTACACCAAACAGCAAGAGAAAAGTACATCACGCTAAAAATAAAGATAACGGGCGGATCTGATATCTGCCAAGGGGAAAACAGTTTAACCCTGCTTACTTTCATTAAAATCGCACCTAAATCCTACAACACAAACCCTCTAATTGCCTTTAAGTGGTCTTAATAAACATGTTCATATATGAAAGAAGGACCATAGGTATGGGTTTAACAGTGTGTATTATAAATACATCGTTATTAAACGTCGGCCTCACCCACAGGTATGGGTTGCGTGAGGATTGGTCACACTACTCCTTCATACAAACATATTTAACATGATCATAGACTCCCACACACATTTAAACTCCCAAAACCCCAATGTCCCAGCAGATTAAATGTTCATTCATTTAACTTAAATAGTCCGGATAAAGAATAGAAGTCCTCCTCATTAGAAAACAAAACGCAAAGATGCCAGGTGAAGCGTGGCGAGACGTCAATAATAGTCCCACAGGTAACTTCCGCAACCTCGCCACAGTCCGTTTAGCTGAAGGGATGATGCAGTAGTCCAGAGAAAAATCCCAAGAGACAAAAACGTTTTATCCCGCAGTTGACTTCATTTAGCAAGCCTGCGAAAACAGACCCCCCTAAACACCAACCGCTTCCCCTGTCGAACTCCAGAGGCCTCCCATGTCACTTCCCAGTCTCTTTTATCAAAACGCATCTGTCAGCAAACGACTTATAAAAGAAATAATACAAAAAAAGTCAGTCCATAAACAATCCGTGATCTCATCACAGTTCTCTGTTACAACAGGATGTTTTTTTTTTTTTTTACAGGTGATCGATAAAACAAAACGGGATACAGTTAGAAAACGTGTGTTATGATAATAAAGAGGCGTTGTTTACTTCATAGGCTGTTTTTTTGTATTATTACATTATCTGGGTCCCATAACAGTGATACAACCAAAAGATTTATTCAAAACTAAATTTTTTAAAGGTTGAGGTAGCGTTGAGATCATATATCAATCATTTCTCTTGCACCACGCAGTTCAAAGTACGTATCACAGCTACGGTAGCCTTCAAGCTTCAAAAAGCCGCTCTTTTGCTCTTTTTTGATCTTCTTTTTCTTTCTCTGGGTGAAGAAGAAGTCTCCCGTTCCTGAAATTTGGATTTTGAATTGGACTTGTACTCTGAATTAGTTCTGGAAAGCCACAGAATAATGCAGGAATTTAATGTCCATGCAGTGATAGGAACTCTGTGAATAGTCACCAGTCAGGTGGTCTAGGTATCAGGTCTTGGGTGTGACTGACACTGTATTGTGTTGCAAGCATGTAAGCTTATGACCAACCAGTCCAACATGAAGCCCTGTTGATTCCTTCTCAGTTGACAACAGCGCACCAGCACAGCTGACTTTAAATGTGTTTTATTCCAGCGTTTTTCTTCTTTTTGTATTTTTCTGTTTTAAGTGGTGCACATAGTGATATAATAACGTGTTTTGTAATTTTTTTCCCATAAGGTTTTGAAGTCAGAGCTCGGAAAGGAAGTCTATATCTGGGGTAAAACTACCGAGGCTGTAGCTCCGTCTCTGTTGCACTTGGCTGAATTATTTAGTGAAGCTGAGTAGCAATACTGCCAGCTAACATGTGACACAGGCCACAAGTCTTTGCTTTAGGTACAGGTGTTCGTACCTGGCAGTAAAATGTGTCTCCAAACGTGTCTTGGGGGACACTCTTGTGATCGGACCACTTGTGAAATTGAACCACTTCTGATCGCAGTGCAGTCCTAGACGAAAGGCCATAATCGATAAACCGAATCTCAGCTCTGGCCGATTATCGGACTATTTCTTGTCAATTTGCAGATTCTCTTTATCAGTGTTTAATTTGCCTAATAACTGATAAAATTAATTATTTAAAAAGTGTTCTATTTTAGGCAAGGCTACGTCTGTCCCTCTGCTTCAGTTTCACCCACCACTGAGTCTGACTTAATGTCCCGCCCCAGACACTATCTGACTCTTTTACTGCGGATTATATTAATATGTCTCATATATTAAATAGTAGCTTAGAGCATTTAAACAGAGTTATGCAGTGGATTTTGTAAATGTTTGAATAATTTCATTATCAAGAATAGACAGGAACCGCTGAAGTTATAAGAAGTTCGGTTTACTTGCAAGTAGGTCAGTTTTTACAGTACTCACAGCATCAGTACAGAAAAAGGACTGCCGAAAAAGCTTTTTTACAACAGCTCTTGTAATACAATGTAGAATGAGATAAATCACGCGGTCACAACAAAGCCGTAATGATGAGAGTTTCTCACAGTCCAGGGGCGCCTGTTCTTTTCCCAGCATCACACCGCGCTCCAGACAAGGACAAGACCGATGGAAACAGCAGCAATGCAAACAGTTTTAACACTGATCAGAGAAAAAAGCATAAAAAGCATTTATGGAACGGTATTTTTCCAACAGTAACATTCCAAAATGTTAATTTTTCTTAAAATTGTTAAACTTTCATTGTATTGGTTACTGCTATTTACTGCTAATAATCATATAATCAGTGGCTATAGTGGCTAAATACTTTGTTACTGTACTTAAGTACATTTTTCATTTTGTTAATAATAGAATGACCTGAAGATTTCTGACTGGTAAACCGCTACTTCAGATATATATTTCCCTTAAACACCCCTCTATGAAGGTTGAATATGAAGTGCTACTTCCTAAGTGTGTGTGTGTGTGTGTGTGTGTGTGTGTGTGTGTGTGTGTGTGTGTGTGTGTGTGTGTGTGTGTGTGTGAGTGTTTGCACGTGTGGTGTGTTTGCACGCGTGTGTGTGTGTGTGTGTTTTTGCATGTTTTTTCAGGCATCTGATGGCAGCAGCTCCAGGGACGACTTGCCCGCACAGCTTCTCAGGAGGAATGATCAGATCCGGAAGCTGGAAGCCAAGCTATCAGGTAGGACATGTCGGCCGTAGTGTGAGCAGCTGGAGCCATTCAGCCTGTAGCTCTCAGGAGAGATCAGCACCCAGGATCAGAGTCATTTCAATTTAAAAAGACCAACTTGTACCTGTAAGCGATAGATCCTATCTAAGAAAATAGAATATCAGAATGATATCAAATGGCCAATTCTGTATAAGGAAAGCTGAAACTTCAACCAAAATTGCAGTGTTGCTAAATATTTGACACAGAATTATTTTACCTGCAAATTATTTAATAAATGATCACATAACAGGCTACTGCCTTTCAAGGCACCTTTATTTGTATAGGTAAGGCAGCTTTATTTGTATAGGTAAAGCAGCTTTATTTGTATAGGTAAAGCAGCTTTATTTGTATAGGTAAGGCAGCTTTATTTGTATAGGTAAGGCAGCTTTATTTGTATTGCACATTTCAGCAACAGGGCAGGTAAAAACACTTAAAAATAAAAAACTGATAAAACACAACAATTACAGTTAAAAAATAAAAACAGATAAAACACAATAATAAAAGTTACAGTGCAGTGTAAGAAGTTATACATTAGAGAAATTAAAAACCAGTTAAAGAAAGGCAACATCAAAAAGAAAAGTATTCAGCCTTGATTTAAAAGAACTGAGAGTAGCAGCAGATCTGCAGTTTTCTGGAAGTTTGTTCCAGATATATTTTAAGGCAACTTTTGACTGCAAATGATGTGCCAAATTCAAATAAACTAGCAATTTTACTTCGCATGCGTCTCTTTTTTACCTTATACTGTATACCAGACATATTGACAACCACAGGACCAGCCATCTAAATGAACAAAAGAATCCTTTAGACAAACATTGCACATTCAAAATGTTCCAAAAAGGAATGAAACACTGGTTGTTTTTACTCTACACTGTATTTTAGCTCATCTTTCCTTTGGGTGGCTTTTGTGACTGAGGACCCTTAGAAGTGGTTAAAGGTTGCACATTCTCATGCCAACCACTATGGTTTTCTCAGTAAAGAAAATCATTACTAGTTTTACCTTCCATTATTTCTCAATCATGTTTTCCCTTTTGCTTTCTCCCTCTCCTTTTTATTCACTTTCTCTCCTGCCTCTCTCTTCACCTTCACCTACGTGTGTGTGTGTGTGTGTGTGTGTGTGTGTGTGTGTGTGTGTGTGTGTGTGTGTGTGTGTGTGTGTGTGTGTGTGTGTGTGTGTGTGTGTGTGTGTGTGTGTGTGTGTGTGTGTGTGTGTGTGTGTGTGTGTGTGTGTGTGTGTGTGTGTGTGTGTGTGTGTGTGTGTGTGTGTGTGTGTGTGTGTGCGTGCGCGCGCGCGCGCGCACGCGTGCGTGTCCCATTACCCTACTTCCCAACACTAGATTATGCTGAGCAGCTACGAATTATGCAGAAGACCAAGGACAAGCTTGAAATTGCATTAGAAACGCATCAGGATTGTACGTACCTCTACTCTCCTGCCAATTTGCTTCCTCTCTCTCATCTGTCTGTCCGCTGTAATAACCATCACCTGGCGTGTCATCACCTCCTCCCATGAAGATTACTTTTTTTTTTTTCATTGCAGATGCTAATATCATTGATAGGGTTGGGCATCGTTTGAATTTAACAATTCTTATTCCCATTCTAATTCCGCCTTTTGATTCCGGTTCTTATCGATTCTGATTCTTTGAGGAGTGGAGTTGACAGGGCTGCAACACAACAAGAGACCGGCCGCTACGGAAACCAGAACTTTCGCGAGTAAAAATTTGGAACCAAATATCAGATGATAATCAGATTGTAAACCAAATCTTCCATACGATTCGACTAGAGGTGCAATTATTAAAATAATTCCAAGTAGGAATCGGTCCTCGATGCCCAATCCTTATCATAGGCGTTAGAGGTTTGCTTTGGGAGTGCTGAATCCTTTTTCTTATAATCTAATCCAAATCCACCCTTGAATCTTTTACACTGGTATTTTTTGAGAACATTGATTTCAGAGCTATGACTGCCTGCTACTTTGTTGGTATTCCCACTTTCTCTTAATGTACCCCACACACCCACTTAATGGTTTCCTAAACTCCCTACAATGCGTGGTAACTGCTCCTGAAGACGTGGTTTGCCTGTTGCTTTCAGTTGGACGTATGCGTAAAAGAAACACAGACTGTGTGATATAAACATAGCTCACTACCATCACTACCTACACTTGCTATGGTTATGCCCATTAAAACAACGATTGATACTTATTTATCAACATGTCTTATAGGTGTATTGAAATCTGTCTGTTGGGCTCACTGCCAGTGGAGAAACTGGTACATCTGCTTTGTGCCTAATCCATTTCTTGATGGATTTGTCTATGTATTTTTGATTGTTTTTGTGACAGTAGTTGGTCTATCTGTGGATCATTGTGTTCCTGAGAAAGAATTCTAATGTTTTTGGTGACCTTTCCCCATGGCTGAAATTTGGATTTGTAAAACACAAAAATGCAGGAAATATCACAAACTAACCCCCTTATGTCCACTGGGAGCAGCCGTGTCCTGTTCCAACTCGGAACTTCTCACTCGAAGGTCTCCTTTCCGTGTTGCTCTCTTTACACCCTAGGTTTATTTTTGCCAGCTCCCTCTTAAGAATAAAATTCACCTGGAAAGGAATGTGTATATAAACGCCCATATTTGGGCTACAAAATATATAGTTGTTTTATTACATTGCAATATCAACTGACACACTAAATGTACCTCGAAAGGCTGTGACATATCTGAAAAGACACTCAGAGAATCTTTGTGGTAGTTAAAAGAAAATATCAGCAGAAAACTGCAATTTAAAAGGTAACTTACTATTTTTTTTTTAGTGCTGCCATAGTTTGATATTCAATGTTGTTTAATAAAAGAATGTTGGAAATTATTTCCTTTTGTTTTCAATTTAACAAGTTTAGCAAGTTGTTGCATTTTAGCAGAACTGTGTAGACTTTAATATCTGTTTGTTGCGATATTCAACGTTATTGCATACTGCACATGTTCCTCATTTCGTACAGCCAAGCCAAATATTGATCACCAATTGATATTAATTTCATGTCAGTGCATGTTATTTATCATCACATTTTTTCAATATGCAATGCTGACAAATCAATTCAAAACTTTATTGAGATGCAGATGCTAAAGAACAAACAACTTGAAGATGTTTCTGAGACTCTTTCAGCACACATTAGCACAACAGAAGAGCGACACGGCTGCATCCATTGGACATGTGGGGTTACCGGCAGGTGGCCAGGAAATTTGGGCACTCCACAAGTCTCTAGTGACACAATCAGGCTAAGATGTTAACTTTTCTCTGAAAATATCTCAGAACTTGTTAGCCATGAACCTTTTGATTTCAATCAACACACAGCTTTTCCTCTAGCGCCCCTCTCAGAGCTCATTTTCAAGGTTTAGGTCATGGTAAATAATTATTGAATATTGACGCCAGTTCGCAAGTATTAAATATTACAGCTTTAAAGAATTCTGTCTTAAAGCTGTAATATGTTCTGTGAGTTGTAAGAAACAGTGCACCTTCAAGAACAACTTAGTTTAGGGTGGATATTTTTCTCAGTTCACACACTGATATTGTAGGGTTAGCTTTCATAAACCGTTTTTTAGTTTTTTTTTAGTTGCCATGCATTGCTTGTTTTTGCCTCTCTTTGGTTTTGGGATGAAAACACTTCTTAATCTAACTCGTAACTTTTCACAGCTACTAACGGTGCAAACTGCTGTGCTATTTAGCATGTCTTTTTGGTTGCATACAAACCTCTGCGTATGGTTTCCATCTTTCCCTTTCTTTTTTCTTTTTCTCTCTTTCTCTCTTTCGCTGCACAGCATCCATAAAGAAACTTCAAGACCAGAGCGAGTCTCACCAGGCCAGCAGAGCCAAAATGGCAGAGGGGATGTCTTTAGAACTGGAAAAGAAGGATCGGGTAAATGCTGTCTCACTCTTTGTGCAGTCCTGATTTTTGCCTTTTGTTTACTTATCTCTTCCTCATTCTTTCTTCCAACATGTAAAATATGATTTACACTTACAGATTCAATAAAGTAAAAGTCTTCTTTTTCAATAATTTACTTGCAGGAATGGATGGAGAAGATGGCTGAAATGGAAAAGGTAAGGTTTAGATATAAATTTGAAATTGTAAGGAATTTGTGAGGAAATTGAACATGTTAAAATGAGTGCTTTCAGTTTAACGCGTTAACAGTATTAACGCAAAACCCATTTTAACGGCGTTATTTTTTTTATCGCGAGACTAACGTTCTTTTGTGGCCTAGCAAACTTTGTAGTATATTTTTACATGTTGTTGCAACTTGTTACGTTAAAAAAACCTACAACAACCACCAGATCTAGCTAGGCCAGAAAGAAAACAACGGGCACGTCGTTTGGCTTTCGAGCCGGTCAAAGAGTAGTAATGTTACGTTTTGAGTAGATGGCGAGGGTGAGACGTCAAAAATGGGCGCCAATAAGATTCTGGATGAAAAGTTGACTTTTTAAAAGTTGACAAATGTTGCAAAGTGATCTGTGTTTGGTCTTTGTGAACTGAGCTACCATCGCACCACGTCCAGTCTGAAATACCCCACCAGTCTGAAATACCACTTTATGGCCAAGCATACAGCTGATGCCAGTTCTCTCCCCAATCCCTGTCAAAGTATTTTTATCATCCTTTTATTGATGGACAGAGTTATGTTGTGTGAGAGATTATTTGCTCCAAGTGAGAATGTTTGTGTGAAATTGAACGCTACAAAAGGCTATATGCTGATGGGGGGGGCTTGAACACTACAGTATGCTATATCCAGTCATCCTGTAATGCTGTGTGGGCCCTCCTCCACAGCACTGTACAGGAATGAGTTTCAGACTAAACAACCAGACTGAGACTCCCTGTAGAGGAGTCAAACTTGTGTGGTGCGGTTTGATTGTGGTGTATGAGCAAAGCAGACCAACCACAGGATGTTAGGGCAGTAGATATTTGATTTTAGCACAAATTCAAAAGTTAGCTATATATATATATATATATATATATATATAAACGCAAGACCCCTTGACAATCATGGTATCATTGATTTCCATCACTATATGATAGTAGGGATGTTCCCTGATTTGTCAGAAAGTAAAAAGAATTAAACCATGAGTGTATTGTGCGTGTGTCCTGCTCTGTCAATTTAAAGTACGCGGAACATTGTGTTACTTTATTTTACTATGGTAGTTTTTTGTTTGGAACCAAACAAACTGAACGTCAGGTGTAAAATCACACTTAAATTTGTCCGTCAGTCCGTCCGTCCGTCCTTGGGTTGTGTAAAGGCGCCATATAAATAAAAGTTATTATTATAACTGTTGTGTTTGTTTAGGAGAAAGCTGTCCTTTCAGCCCGGATAGAGGAGATGATGGAGCAAAGCTTAGCACTCTTCCAGAAAAGGGATGACCTTGATGAACTGGAGGGTTTTCAGCAGCAGGAGCTCGCTAAAGTTAAACACATGGTGTGTACGTGTGGGGTTGGATGGTTGGATTTGCAACAATACTTAAAAACAGGGAAGCAGCTTGCTACCATCTATTTGTCCATTTCTTTGCTATAGTATAAGACCTATACTTTAAAATAAATAATCAAGCCTCAGTGCAGGATAGGAAAGTCTGAAGTGCTTTTTTGAAAAAGCACACAGTTTGTTCAGGTGTGATTGTGAAGTGCAGCACTTTCTTTGCATTGTATGCTCTCTGATTGGGATTTTTTTTTTAACGTTTACGTCTTATCAGCTGCTGAAAAAGGAAGAGCAGCTGAGCCAGCGGGAGCAGGAGCTCCAGCAAAAGGAGGCTGAAGTTCAGTCAGCAAAGCAAGGGCTGTCTGAGGCTCAAAGGAAACTCCTGGCTCTGGAACAGCAGCATGAGGAGAGCTGCAGACTCAACTCGGAGTTCGAAATAGAGCGGTAAGAATGAATGCAACAGGCAGAAGAACTGTATTTTTATGAAAGCACTGAAAAGCAAGGTGGGAAAGATTATGCCTTTTTTTAGGCATAATCATTCGTTGAAAATTGCTACAAGGTTGTCTGATATGTAGTAACTAAGCAATTTTTTGTAAATTCAGCAGCTTTCCCAGCCAACCAGGGATCTTTCTTTCACTTTTCCAGTCATCATATGGTTATTTAATATTCATGTAAATGGCGTCATTGGACTACATGCAGTATGTATCTACACTGCGATATACAGTGGGTACGGAAAGTATTCAGACCCCTTTAAATTTTTCACTCTTTGTTTCATTGCAGCCTTTTTCC
>NC_048411.1:1981085-2017112 GCF_013103735.1 Etheostoma cragini | reverse complement strand
TTTTTTCTGTCAAGATGGGTTGCTGAGTGTACATTACTGAGAAATAAAATGAACTTTTTTGATTTTTGGAAAAAGGCACGGCTGTCTCACCCTCAAAACAGCTCAATAAAGAAGTAAAAAAAAGTTACATTTGGCCAAAACCTACGTTTAACTCGTCTGTACACGTTAAACTTTTGTTTCCCCTTACCTTTCAGGTTTTCTGTAGATTTCTATGTTCTTTTCAAAGTTGTTGGTCAAGCTACTAAGTCAGCTGTGTTTAGCTGCTTTGCTACAATTAAAAATCTGTTAAAAATACAAACCAAATCCCTGGCAATTACATTGGGGATTTGCCTTTGTTAGCTTTAAAGTTAGCTTCACACCTCACTCTAGAAATTCTCAGATAACATTTGTTGTGTTTTTTGTGCATGTCATTAAATGTGTACAGAGAGGAACTGCTGCTGCTCAGAGAGGAGGCGGACAAGAAGATCAGTGAGCTGGAGGGAGGATGCCAGGAGCTGCAGTCAGTCATCCAGCGGGTTTCTGAAGACTTCCAGAAGGTCAGTCCTGAACACAAGCCCACAAGCTACACTCTACCACTTCATTACTGAAGACATCAAAACTATTTATTCATAAATAATTTTTCAAGGCAGCTGTGAATGTTTGTTTTCCAGTCACAGAGTACGGTGTCAACTTTAGAAAGGTCCCTCCAAGAATTACAGACTGAGCATGAGGCCCTGAAGTTGCAACAACAAAAGGTCAGAACATAATTACATTGGGACTCTCCATTAGGGTTGGCTACCTTATGGTGCCTTATTTCGGTAAATGCCTGCACGTCACTCTTTCTTGTGCTCCAAAATGGAAGTTACAGGACAGAAAAGCATTACTGTGTGTGACGCTAGTGAACACTACACTTGGCAGCAGGTAATTTTAGTCCACCGTTACTGTCTTTAAACCAATCAAAATCGCCTGGGCGTTGCTAGGTGCAGGACAGGGCCACTGTGCCTCTGCAAAATAGCCTCGGGAAGGAACTTGTTTTGGTGGAACATGTGAACGTTCAAAAGTTTGTCGTGCAACAGAAAACTCCGATTGGACAGAAAGTCTGGCTAGCTGTCTGGATTTACCCTGCAGAGATCTGAGGAGCAGGTAACCATAGTCGTCAGAAATCCACCAGAGGTTAGAACGCCAACACAGAGACAGAGGGCAGAGACACGGACATCAGGCCGAAATGAGGGGCAACCCCTTAAATGAAATGTTGTTAATATAGTCTACCATGTGGCAGTATTTCACTCATAAGGATTCCAACACTGAGACAAACAGTACGACTGTCAGCATCTATATACACAGAGGAGACTTTGTGCACTTTGAGACTCCATGGCCACTGCTGCTCTAGGAGAAATAACACCAATGGGTTTGTTCAGTGGAAACTCGTAAGCTTATTGTGCATTCATTGTTATTGTAAAGTACCCCTCCGCCATCGAGTGTTTTTTTCTTTTTTGTCGTTTAAAAGTAAGTGACTGGTGACATAAGCTGTTGTTATAAATTGTGAGTAAATCATTCTCTTTTAGAATAACAATATTAAGAATACAGGTTGTAAAAATTAAGTTGAGATAAAGTTTGCTGGAAACGTGTTTCATGTCTTCCATCGCCATCGTCAGGCTGCTGTAACGGAGGAGGACAAGGAGCGCTTGTTAGTGGACCTTCAGAAGAAAGTGACATCTCTGGAGAGACGGCTGCATGGGAACCTGAGCCAGGACGAGCATCTCCAGGAGCTTCTCCAGGAGGTGAAGAACATCCAGACAAGGGCTTAGTTTAGGCCACTGTTGGCTAGAACCAGGGTTCAAAGTTAACTTATTTGTCTACCAGCCAAATGGCTAGTGAATGGTCAAATTTCATCAGCCACTCAACAGATTACCATTGTTTTTTGGTGCAAAAAATGAAATTGTGAATTTTCTACAAGATATTGCAATTACAATTGTTGATAGGCCGATTTTATCGCCCGGACGATATATCGGGCCGATACGTGGCTGCTGCGCTCAGCAATAGTTTTCTCCCGGCATTATTTACACACTGTGTTGCTGCACTGCCCCTCCCCCATTAGCACCACGGCAGTCTTAAATTACAAAGCAAGGACTTTATTTCAACGGCTACTTTTCAGGTTTATTGTTTTCTTAAATTATTTAAATGTTTGACACAGGACATTTAGTGATAACCTGATTATATCTGTCTTATAATATATTAGCAACCAATGCATCATCAAGGCTGTGTTGTAGATGCACAGTTAACCATATTCAGTGCACCCATCCGTATGATGCACATTGTACACATCATTTGGGTGATATGGTAAGATGATTGCATCAGTGACACTGATTTTTCTGTGTTTTTCTTTATTATTTTTAAAGAAATGGCAGAGCAGTATCGGCTCCAAATATCGGCTCAAGAAAATCGGCAGCCCGTATTGGTCACAGGCTAAGGCTGATGAAAAAAAACGATATCGGCACTAAAATGAAAAATCGGTTGATCCCTAATTACGATTCGATTTGCGATCCCCCCAAAAAAAAAAAAAAAGTTTCAAAGAAGTTCAATAGTTACTATAAAACAGATAAAAGATGTCATTGAGCATTATAACATGAGACAGCATCAAAGCTTCTCTATATTCTTATGCAAGAATGAGAACATAGATATGAACAGTAAGTGTTTTTCTTTTAATAAGCATGGAACATTGAACTGTCAAACAAAACATTAATCACAAAAGTTTAAGTTTTAATAATAATTAAAAAAAATCTAAATATTATCAGTACTTTCCTGTAAACTGAAATGTGCAATCTGCCTCAGTTCAAAAGCAACGTCTACAAATTAGACTTTCATTCCCAATTCTTATCGTTTTGGTGCTGTTGATTTTGACTTGAGGCTGGTTAAAAACATCTTTGACAAAAATTCCTCTTTGCAGGAAAATGCAGGAAAACCCTAGAGATGAACAAATGTATATTTTTAGATAAAACAGATGTTGACAACATTTTTCTTTGGGGACATAATTTAAAGTTGGATAAAAAGTCAATAAACTGCAATATGTTTAAAATCGTAATAATATCCCAAGCCTAATAGATGTCAAGCTTACGTTAAATGTATTTCATTATGATTAGGGAATGATGTAACCTCCTATTTATCAGTCCAGTTGTTTCCTTTTCAGAAGTCCAGCCTGGAGCAGAGTTTGGAAGACACCAGAGCAGAGCTGCTGCTCGTTCGTACCAACCACGCTGAAACTGTCAGCTCTCTGGAGACGCAGGTAAACCGCTGCATCTGAACACTAACCACACCTACTAAATCTATAAACCAACATTTGGCATCAAATCTAGAAAGCCATTGTTATATCTTTTTTTTTGTGGATTAGGTTGAATTATAACTGCTGTAAAATCTTCTCACTTTGCTAAGTTAGCAAACTTAGGTCATTAAATAACAGTTTATACTCTTTCAGTTTCAGGTGAATAGAAAGAATGCACCTTTATTTGTTCCCGTTTCCACTAAAATGACATGAAATCTGGTCAGTTTAATTAGGGTTGCACAATATTAGGAAAATATGCGATAAAGTTGAAAATTGCTTTAATGATGTTACTTGCAATAAGTAAACAGATATTAAAGTGTATTCCTTTTATCTGCTTTCAGTATTGTGCTAAAATACAATAAACTGCTTTTTGAATATAAAGCAAATAAAAGGAAACAATGTTCATCATTGTTTTATTGAAAAAAATTCAACATTGAATTGAATTTAAAAGTCACCACTAAAAATATGGCAGTTCCATTTTAAAGTGCAACTTTCCGCTGATATCTTCTTTCAACTAACACAAATTCTCTGTGTGTCTTTTGCGATTTGTTGCAGCCTTTTGCGATGTATTTCTGGTGGCAGTTAATATTGCAAAGAAGATAAAAACACAATACATTGTGCAACCCTTATTAAAATTTCAATCCAAAGGAAATGTTGACAAAGGCAATGCTTCCTCGGGAAAATAATGCGGCTTTCATATTGAGAACAGTCTTAGCAAAGATAATAAAACAGTGTGACAGAATGTCCCTTTAGCTGTTTGTGTCCTGTCTGAACTAGGTATCCAGAATGAGCTGCAGCATTACTGATCTGCAGACCCTTCTCCGACACAAAGACGACTCCTCCAGAGCTTACAGAGAGCGAACTGACACACAAGTAAGCAATCAGATCACATTACTGCAACAGTAGCAGATCATGGAATTATTAAATGACCTTAATCAGCTTCTTGATCCTCTTAAATCATTGTTCATTAACAAAATCACTTGGATGTGGGGACCAAGGGAGCGTAAAGACTGTCAGATGACAGCTGACAACAGTGAAACATGATGTTAGGTCCATATGTAGGACTTTAACGATAACCGGGGGGTATACAGTTATACTGTATTCAATGTAATATAACCGTTTTCCTGCCTCATGGCATCTTAGAGTTATTGATTACATGCCACTTTGCAACACCGTAATGAAACAGAGACCTTACAATCAATATTTATTGATTTCAATATTGATCAATCGAACACCAAAGATTTTTTCGTACAACGTTGTATGTTTTGTACACCTCCTGTCTATCTGCTTCAGTCAGGATGACATCCACAGTCTGTCCCCAGCCAGCTAGCAGCCAGCCAATATCATGCCATCCAAACCCGATCAGTACTTAACTCCGATGCTAAGGACGCTAACGGCAGGTTACTGAATCTGGGAAACAGACCCAGGCACCCGAGTCAGAACAGCAGCCAACAGCGTGTGGCAGGGCACCTTTAAGCAATGACCAGGGCATTCTTGCTGGGCTGACTTATGTGTATAACAATTCATACTAATACGTCTGGTTCCCTAACTTTTAACAGGAAACAAAAGGATTTCTGTTGAGTGGCAGATGATGCTGTTCAGTGTGGAAGTCAAGTCACAATCATTCATTGTACTACTTTCCGTCTCAGATAGCTAATTTGGAGCAGAAAGTCCAGGAGAGTAGAGAGAGACTGAAGAGTGCAGAGCAACAGGTCACAGAGAAACAGCAGCACATGGCGACACAGGTGAGTGCCACAACAGTCAAGAAAGAGCACAAAATGACTCTTTTCCCACTCTCTTTTTTTGTGCTAGTTGAAAGACAATATCAGCAGAAAACTGCAAATAAATATAACTTTCCTTTTTTTAGTGTTGCATATTATATTGAAATCCCCCCAAAAAAATTAGCAGAATACTGAAAGCAGTGGAACTGAGTAAACTTTAATATTTACCCCAAGTTATATCATTATCAAGATATTTCAAATCGTTATCACACATTGCATATTTTCCTCCTATCGTTCAGCCCTTGTTAAAGTAGTTTTTTGTATGTGTATGTTACATATGCATTTGTGTGTTGTGTTCAGCTAGGAGAGTGGAGTGCAGAGAAGGCCTTTCTAGAGCAGCAGGTGTGTTTGTTACTGCAGCAGAGTGAGGAGAAGACCAGCCGCTTGGAGGAAAGCCTCAGCTCTTTACAGACAGAAAGACAGATGTTGCATGACAGAATGGTAAGTTCTTCTTCTCAATTTCAACTATTTTCATTTTTCAAAAAATGTATCAATCAAACAACTTATTTGTCACGTAAAATCATATAAAAATACAATTCCATTAAAATGCAATGCTGTCAGTTCCTACAAATGTATTTGTATTATGTATTTGTATCGTAATCTGTGCAGTATTACAGGGTTTCCCCCAGTGTATTGTAAGCCTGATGGCACACCGGGCCTGAGTTGCCCCCCGCCCCAGGCTTAAACTATGGGAATAATTTTAGAATGTATTTTTAAGATGTTTCATTGGAAACTTAGACGTAGTCATATTTTCAAATCTCCAGTTAGCGTTTAGCACTGCCTTAATGTTGAGCCCATGGAATTTGTGTTTAGCTTTTTTAATTTCACAATTCCATCCATGATTTAGTTATTATGAAAACTACTCTACATTAATGCTGCTCTCAGTCTGTGACTAGCCCCAACCGAGCTCTTATTTAAAAAAAAGACACTTGCCACGTGGCAAACAACTTTCCTGGGGGAACCCCAGAGTCATGCTGTTACTCTAGGACAGTGTTTCTCCAACTTGTTTCAATAGTACGCCCTTTGAATTGCTTTTTTGAAATATTTTTAAATTTCACATACCCTCTGCACTCCCTACGTATACACATACCCCCATGTGAGAAACACTGCTCTAGGTTAATGAATGGTCATTGGTTTGCTCTGTAATGACTGTTACTCTTTGCTGTTGCTGTGTGCTAGGCTGATCTGGACAAGCAGAGGGACGAAGCAAACGCCACTCTGAGCCTGCGGACGGAGGAGCTGGAACAGTGCAGGGTAAGATCAATTTTAATAGTTTTTTGAATGCACAAATTCATGTTTGATTGACTTTTAAGTGCAGATGATTCATATTATCTGGTGTTAATGTGATTGGTTTTAAGAAATACCATTAAACCAGAGCACATTTTCGTCCCATCCCTGAATGCTATGTGAACCAGCCAGACTCTCCTTCAGCGCGCTTTGGAGGAGCGTCTAGCAAAGCAAGACTAGCAAACCTTGCACATTCCATCCAGTTATAGACTTCACATAATATGATACAGCTTCACTGACGCCAAAAGCAATATATGTATTACTCACAATTCACCAAAATTATCAGATCCAGTAGAAATATAGAGATCTAAAGACTTATAAAAATGGTAATGTTCATAAAAGGAAATCAGAGGTATCTGTAGTCTTAGTCCTAAATGGAAACTTTGTTTTTTTATTTCAATCTAGACCCTTTTTTCCTATATGTATGTGTCTAAGTGACTGATGGGACAGTCTTTAAATCTAAAAGGGCTGTTTTTGCCATTGACAGACTCTTAGACCCTTAGATTATTATTCTAAGTGTATGACACCAATATGGAAAGGATCCCTACAGTGATAGACCTTTTTAGTCTAACATGAAACAGCAAAACCAAAAAAGGCAAGTAGAGTCGAGGCGAGTGGAGCAGGTACCATGTAATGGAAAAACGGCATTAGCAAATATGATCTAGCTTGACTCAACCCAAAATTCCCTTTTTAATGTGTTACCTCAGGCGGAGCTGAACAGTCAGCAGACAGTGAGCACAGAAATTGCCAAAGCTCTCGAAGAAACCAGACGACAGAAGGAGGAGCTGCAAACACAGGTCTGTAGGCCAACATACTGTACATCATGCAATGTTCATAATAATCAATAGGCAATGGCTAACATGGGGTTCCCCTCAATCATGGAGCAGTCTCTCTCTCTGGACAAGTTCAAAGGAAGAACAGACAAGTTGTTAATAAGTGCACTGTACCTTTGTATTTGATCACCCACAGATTATAATGTTAAAGAAATTGAGAGCCGGTTGTCATTCTGTGTGAGTGGGAAAGTCTGCACCATGTAATGGAAAGTGTTTGCCTTTGCTTGTTGTCAGGTTGGAGAGCTGACCCCATGTCTACAGATCTCTCAGCAGGAACTGTCCGCTGTCACTGAGAAGCTAGCACTGAGAGAGGAAGACATCAAAACTCTCCAAAATGGTACAGAAACACAAACTCTTTAAAAATTGCTAACTAAAGTTCCTTTGCTTCCATTTTGAAATCATGACTTACGCTCCTAAAGTATTTCTTTTTTGTGTAACAGTAGTGGCTCATTTATTAAAATGGTGGACCACAATTAGGTAAAATATCATCTTAACATTTTATGACAAATCCAATGTGATCCATCGATGTGGTTCACCATCGTAAGGAGGGATTTGATTGTGGATTGAAACAATAAAACAGAAATTGTGGATTTCAGGAGAAAGATTTAACATTACATGATGGTGTCAATGTTTTTCCATTCTGAAAAGACTACAAATATAGGGGAAGTTATGAATACTGTACTTGTGTGGCTGCAGGTTGCCTGTAACTCCGCAATAAAATGAAAGAGGTCTAAAATCCAATATTTTGGATTGTGAATTTTATGTTTTGTATTTTAAGTGGTTTATTGTGTTGTTTTATCATTTTTGGCTCAAATACAATTGTGTATTTTGGCTGTTAAGGCATGTACCGTACATTTTGGTCAAGTCTTTCTCCAAATGTTATTAGTTGAAGCACACAGTTCCTGTAATAAGTCTAATACAATAAACTGTGTATCCAATGACATTCAGAACCTTGTGGACAAAATGTCCCATGGAAACACATTAGAACCAGCATGAAATTATAAATTAAATTATGTTAGGCTGCCAGTCCACAGCCCTGGCTTCAAAACTGAAGTTTAACTGTTGTCCACCAGATGGAGGCATATACATGCCCTTTTAATTTTTAAGCGATTACTACTGTATTATGGAACTCTTAGGCAAATGTGTGCAACTAAAAGTGTGTGTGTGTCTGTGTGTCTCTGTCTCTGTCTCTGTCTCTCTCTCTCTCTCAGAGGTGCAGTGTCGGCAGGCATCACTGGTCCAGCTACAGCAGGTTGTGGAGCAGCAGCGAGCCCAGCTAGAGCAGATGGAGCTGGACAAAGACTCCCAGCTGATCAGCCTGAGGGAGGAGCTGCTCAGCCAGACACAGCAGCTAGACGGCTGCCAGGCGCGGGTTAGCACCTACACACAAAGTCAGAAATGCATACGTACATAAGCTGTTAAATGGTATACTTTTTATTATTGCAGCAAGCACAATTAGGAAGTTGTTAAGGATTTTAACTCCAAGCAGATGTTTTTCCTTTCATTGTTTTGTTCAACTCTGCCCAGAAGTCAGTCTTTAATATCTGGCTCATTGCCTGTCACACAGTAAAAAAACAATAATCAATATGTTGCCCAGCCCTACAGTATACATTCATTTATTCTCTTTGTATGTGCCATTATCACATTGCTTTTATCTCGTCTACATTCAGATTTGCTCATTTCTATAACATGTTTTCTGCTACAGCTTCTTTATAGAGGGTAACTGCCACTAATATACATATATACACATATGAATTAATGGTCAGTGTGGTTTGGTATGTTGCGTCAGATCTCATACCTGGAGGTTGAGGTGGAAACCTTGACAGAACAGCTCCACAGCCGTGAAGTGTGTGAGGAGGATCATAACGGTAGTGTGACGGTGGATGATCTGGATCACATTCAGAAGGTCAACAGAGAGCTAGAGCAGCAGCTCACCGACAAGAACAGGGTCAGTTCCCTTCATACTCCCACTCTGTTGGTCCTCTAGCTTTTTATCAAATATAGCAATATCAGCTCCAAGCAGACACATTCGCAAGAGACATCTCCTCCCACAGATAAAACACATTGACATTTATTTTTGCAGAGCATCAAGCAGCTGCAGCAGAGATTGGCAGAGCTCAAGAGGACGCTGCAGAAGGAACTGGTGAGACACAGTGAATCTCATCATGGGTTTCTGTTTTCCTTTGGTCTCAATATGTCTGCAAACTAGGCTTGGTCCAATTTTTGGATTTTTGATAGTGGTACCCAGGCCAATACCCTGACTTTGATACCAGTTCCTAAACAATTCTTCTTTCGATACCAATTTTATAAAACAAATAGAAATTACAACATTATGACACACATCTTTTTATTTGTTTTCCAGCTCCTACTACATGAGCCCCTTCCCAGTGTGTAGCGTAGAGTTTCTCCTGCGTGTCTCTATGACATGTAACAGCCAATCACATACACTATTAGATCTTGGTAGAAGCATTCTGCATGCTTAATGGCTCACTGACGCTAATGAGATTTACTCCTTTGGTATTGTAATTGGGTATTGAATGAGGAGGTATTTTTCAATACTCAATACGGTCAGTGGCTAAATAGTATCGAATTCGGTACCCAGCCCTAGTGAACAGCCCAAACTGAACAATTCTTGATAAAGGAGCTAGTCCAGCCTGTTCTTTATGTAATCTTATCTTTCTGGCAGTGAACCCCATTAAAGTCTCTGCGATGTGTTGGGTGAAGTGCACCCGGGCAGGTAGAACAGACCGGGAACAGGGATTTCAAGTGGTGGTTGAGGCAAACATTCCTCATTTAAGGGCTTGAAACACAAAGGAATCTCAATCTGTTTCCAAGGCGCTTATTGACTCATTTACAGAAATGGTTTGGTTCTTCAAATAATCACACTTCAAACAGACACGCTTTATAAGGCTATAACGTAGACGGTAATCTTCGAGATTTAACTTAGTGTTTTTAGTTATACAGTGCTTGGGGACTTTCTTTACCTTGTGGAACACATAACAAAATCTAACCTTCAGTTTCTGGCAAGGAACAGGAGCTCTTAAAATAACACGCCATCCACTGTTACAGCTGATGTCTTATTTCACCTTTATTTTTACAGGCAAGTCATTAAGAACAGGTTCTTATTTACAATGGCAGCCAGACAAGTAGCAATGTCCTTGAGTTGAGTTGATTGAGAACCCAATCAATCAAAAATCTTGTTTTAACTTTGTCATTATGGGGTATTGAGTGTAGATTAATGAGGTAAACATATCTACTTCTGAAATATGGGTTTCTTTTTAACTAAATTACAACAACAAAATGGATAGGGTTCCTTACAATGCTCTTTGCCAATACAATTTATCACTTTCATTCCTCTGATCTTAACTAGTCAAAATAATTCATAATTTCTGCTTTTTTAACTTAAACAATAGGTATAATTCTATATAAATGAGGGTTATCAACCATGGATTCCAAAAATGTGTGTAAAACTAGTGGTAGTAAGGTGGTGTTAGTGAAAACTTCTAAAAAAGGGACAAAAATATCAAATCTTATCCAAAAAAATCAGATACACACACACACACATACAAAAACCACAGACAGAGCTAGCTATAGAGCTGCTGTTAGAGCAGCGAGATGAAGGGGTCTAAATACTTTTTGAGTGTCTTTTTCTTTATCCTCTGTAGAAGTTAAAGCCTGAGCCAGAAGCTGAAGGGAGAGAGAAATTTCCAGAGAGTCGAGCAGAAAAACAAGAGAGATTTTGTCCAGACCCGCTGCCAGCATCGATGCAGAGCCCCCCAACCTCCAACACCACGGTGACCAACACGTCAGACCTCAACGACTCACGAGAGATCAACTTTGAGTATCTCAAACATGTCGTACTCAAATTTATGTCATCCAGAGAGGCTGAGGTAGGTCCTCAGTGCACATTATTTAAGTCCTAAGACATCTAAAATACGTAGATAAAGCTTTTGTGTGCAGCTTTGTAGGTCTGCCTGGTATTGACTAAATGACTGACCCTGGTTCTGTTACACACCCAGTCGGAATCTCTGTGTCTTGCTCTTTCTTTCTTTTTTATTTCTTTTTTTAAATCTCTTTTTATTCGTGTCTTACAGGCATTCCAGCTAATACGAGCTGTTTCTGTGCTGCTGAACTTCACTCGTGAGGAAGAGGATATGTTGAAACAAACTCTTGAGTACAAGGTTGGTTTAAGTCATCAGCTTTAAACACTTTCATTTCAAACAGACATCTGCTCTTAGACGTCTGGAATGTGTCAATTAAAACTCCACTAATGGGCGCCTGGGTAGCTCACCTAGTAGAGAACGCACCCATATTTAGAGGTTTACTCCTCGACGCAGCAGGTTTGACTCCGACCTGCAGCCCTTTGCGGCAGGTCATACCCCCTCTCCCTCCCCTTTCATTTCTCAGTTTGTCCTATAAAAATAAATGCCTAAAATGCCCATTAATAATATTTGTTTTTTGAATATTTATGTTTAATTAATCCGCACTAAAGTTAATGTGATCAGGGAGGAAAAGTCTCAAACATGTACGCCATGAGGGCGCACTAACCAAAACCTATTAAGTTAGCATCTGGGGTGCAAGTAGAAACCTTAAAAAAAGAAGAAAGAACCGCTTGGTCAGAACATAATTTCACACCACGGCTCACAATGGGCCAAGAACCACATGTAAGAAAGAAATCCTCCTTAAGTGGCACCCACGAGTGGTTTAAGTCAACCTTCACCAGTTTTGTTGTATTTAGAATTTTTCTCTTGGTTCCATGGGGTCCAGGTCCATAACAGATCAGCCGTACATGTCGCAACTTGCCAAACTGTAGCCCCAATAGAGCAGAAACCATGCTCCGCTGTTACCTAGTAGCAATTTTGAAGTCCATCACTCTACTTTTTGCAACAACTGCAAGGGTTCTTAAACCTATCTCCTCCCACTTTTGTTTCAATTGACACCAAATTTGGGCAACTTCTCAACTTTAGAATAAAATTTCCCCCATAAATCTTTTTATACAGTACGTTGCTTACCTCATGACTGCTATGTTTTGTGTTCTAGATGTCCTGGTTTGGATCCAAGCCTTCTCCAAAGGGTGCCATCCGGCCTTCAATCTCAGGCAATCCAACTCACTGGAGCTGATGAGCTGCAACTATAGCTATTTAGCTATAGCTATAACTATGTAGCTATAGCAATAGCGATGGAGAGAAAGGAACCAAAGGACCACCGCAGGAGGAAAATATCCGTCCGCTGTGGCTTCCATCACTGAGCAGGACTCAGCTTTAAACAGCTTCCCACAGTTTTTCTCGGGCTCCGTGTGTGAAGGACTGTTCGGACACAGCTGCACATTATGTTCCTAATCAGCTGTTGACTTTTTTTGTCTTTATCTTTTTTTTTTTATGACATTATTTCCTTGTCAGTGGTTGAAGCAGATGGACTTTTAACCATTATAGAGGGTAAACTATCACACATAATTAACACTGGAGCTTTAAGTGTCTCAAGTCTCCTTTTTCTTACCTGACAAATGTCGCAAATCTGATGTTTTCTGTTTAGTGGAAACAGCAGAAAGCGAGTAAGCATGTCAGAAATGAGACAGAGGAATTACCAGACTGACATAACTGTTAACTTTGGGGCTGCCTTAATTCTGCCCAGATTCTAACAACACAAGTTACATCTACATGTGACTTGATGCGACTGTCTTCACTCAACAAATGGTGCGGCATTGATTGCTGAAGGATTCTGTCACTTGGTTCATCTTTAGGTTTTAATGACATGGAGGGCTTCTTATTAAAATAGCATTAAATGGTCACTACAGTTCCCCAAGCTGATTGGTTTCAGTATCAGTGAGAGGTTATTTAATAGTATTTGCCAAATGGGCATTATGGAACCCATGCAACTTTTAGGCTAGACCAGCCCTTCAATAGCAATCCCACACTACTACTGGCTAGGCGTCCATGCTAAGGCAAGGTAACATAACCCGATGTTCAGGTCCTACCCCCTGAACAATGGGCTAGCCTTACCTTAACCAATAAAAGTCAATGCGTAACCCAAACCAATCAAGGTGCTTCATAGGGCGAGACATGCCTAGATGTTACATGGATTCATAATAACGCGCCAAATGGACATAAATAGTTCACATTTATGTCAATATTTAAAACTACATTTGGAGTTTGAGGCCCATTCATCAATTTTCATAAAAATATCGTCAACCATTGTTCTTTACGGAATTGTTTTCTTTACTATCTGTAGAAATATTCACAATAGCATTTTAATGATTGTGTGTCTACTAGGGCTGCATGATATGAGGAAATTATGCAATATGTGCTAACGTTGAATATTGTGATAACGATATTGCGTACGATAAACAGATATTTATGTGTACTGCTTTCAGTGTTCTGGTAAAAAACTAATTGCGTTTTGAATTTAAAACTCATTCATATTCACTCACAAACAATCATTTCCAACATTCGTTTATTGGACAAAGTGAACTTTGAATTAAATATAAAAGACACAATTAATAAAAGAATGACCGTTGAATTTTACAGTGCAGTTTTCTACTGAAAGTGTCTTCCACGAGACATCGCAGCCTTTTGCGTTGTGTTTAACCCGCCAGTTGAAATTGCGATGACAATAAAAAAACTATATATATATATTCATTGTGCAGCCCTAGTGTGTTCTGATGGCCAAGGATTGCAGTTAGTATAAGACCACTTTAGAAAGCTCCTTGCACCAACAAAAGAATCCAGGCTAGGATTTCTGTCCTGTAGCACCCCTTCAAGAAAAGACAACGCTGACATTTTACCGTTTGTTTTTATTTTAATGTTTAATTTATCAATAATCAAAATTAAGTTGGGCATGCATTTTTAAATGAAACTCCCTCGCTGTCATTTTGCCTTGAAATGTCATTTTCTTCATGTGGTACTGGTACTGATTTAAGAGGCTGGTACCAGTTATGCAGTATAGTATATGCAGAGTTTAAAAATCTGCTAATATGTTGGCCTAAATATATAAAAATTTACAGTAAAAATAAACATGGTGGCCTGTGAGCCAACATGCAGGCTGAATTTGGCTGCGCTGTAGTTGAACAGCTCATACCTTACTGCTTGGCCATTGGACTGTTATTACTATGACGTGAGCCTCCCAGCAGACCTTGCTCTCAGATCCTCCCTCTGTTCACCTGGATTGCCAATCTAACCCCGGCCCTAACCAAAAGCACCCATAAACTAAAACATTTGACTAAAGAGTTTGTTGTGGGATCGTACTGTATTTACGTAGCTTGGAAGTTCTGGCTTGGAGGCTCCAGTCAGGGTAAAATAAAGACTCTTTTTTTTTTTTGTGCAAACGCTGCTACTGGGGACACAAAAAATGGCTGATGCAAGCTGTATGCAGAGACTGTCTTTTAACACCAATATGAATGATTTACACTATAGTCCATTTGGATAATATATATGTCATAAAATAAGTGAATGGCCTGTAAATGATGACTGGAGGACTTGCTCTACCTTTACCCGCCTTTGGTAATGTAAATGAACCTACATTCCACATATTTATGTATAGAAATATGTACATATTGTATGCATTGAGAACTTTATAAATCAGTTGATGTAAATGGTTTGATGTGACCAGTTTGCAGTATTTATCAGCATCATCATATACCACAACCCATATGTCTTTCTGCCGCCTTCCCACTGCTCATCACTATCCTTCCGCACAGTGTGACGTCGGTCACAACATGATTTCTTTTTTTCTATTTATATCAGTGGAAGCCCAGGGAGTCGTGCATCAATGCATTGACTCCCCAAAAGATCCCGGTTAGTCTTTTATAATTCTCTTCAATTCAAAAAGCCACAGGATTCTTCATTTGTATTTATTTCAGTAATATGATTACGATATGAATCCATTGGGGTGCTGTCTGCAGAAGATCACTGTATTTTAGGTTGGATTGTTGTTTTTCTGGTATTTCAAATTATATCTCCTATCTATATTTTGGAAAAAGAACATCTTTAAATGCCAAATTGTCATCATCTTGTGTTATTATTGACAGGTAACGAACTGCTGCGGTCCCCCAGACTCTGCTGGGTGAGGTAATAGACTGTCTCCATGAGAAACTAAAGAAACAAAGAAAAGCACTTTTGAATCTGATTCTGCTGTAAGATTAAACCATGAAACACGATTGTACAATCACTACAGCTTTTCTGTCTTTTGCTTTTTACGATTTAACAATTGCTTATATTACAAAGGTTTTTCTTTTCCCACATTTATTAATAATAAATCAATCAAATCACACGTTCTGGCTCCAAACCCTGCATCTTTGGTGGGAATGTTTCTTTGTTGACAGTGGGTGAGAGGCGGTGTGCACCCATGACAGGTGGTGGGAGTAACTCACCGGGCTGTAGAACAACCATTCACACCTATGGGAAATTTGTAGTTTGTGAAAGATTTTTTTTCTTATTGTTGATAAGGTTCATTTTGAACATGTTGAAATTAAAAAGAGAAAGTACTGTAAGTACATGTACATTTCAGTCCATGCAACAAAAACTAAATACACAGCAAACATATCTTTCAAAACTATGAATGAACTATGATTCGGATAAAGATTTCCATGTTTGAAAAGTAAAGTAGGAAGAAGTTAATAAAACATATTTTTCTGGTCCTAGCCCCTTTTCTACTTTTGTACTTTAGTTATGTACAAACAATTGAATTATTAACATTTTACCTTCTTTTTTTTTTATCTTTGTACTGTTGCAATGTTTGTGAATTGCATCAACTGACAGGACGTTAGCAAGGGCCCAGACTGTTGCCTAGCAATGGAATTCCATTGAAAAGGTCATATATATATATATATATATATTTATATATATATATATATATATATATAAAGTAAAGTATAAAAAGTGGTTACCGGCTACTTCACTTCTAACCAGAAGTTGCACCCATTATCATTTCTACATTTCTTTGAAGAAACAGTGCCAACCACTGCATCACAATGCAAATGCTGGTATTGAAAATGCCTTTTCCTGTTTCAAAAAAAGATTTTCTCAAAGGGTCACTAGGTAACTTTAATGTAAAAAAGGCTTTTTGTCATATTTGCTTCAACCTAATGCCTCTGTTCCCTGATTAAGAGCCAACAGTGCTGAAACCAAAAGTGGATGGCATCTGTTTCACAAAGACTCACAGCACTGTAGGACGCTCCCTGTCTTTAGTTTAGTGGTTTACACATACAAATACTGATTAACATACACATAATCAATACAAGATGTGATGGGTGATGCACTCTCCAATGCATAATCCTTTCATTCATTTAGCATGAGTACAAAAGTGCCTGAGTTTTACAAAGCAATGTGATTCTTCCGTTTTTTTTCTTTTTAATACATTTGCAAAACAACAACATCTCAAAGGCCTGTTTTGCTGTTGTTGTGTGGTACCGAGTATACATTTAAATTTGTTTTGCATAAGGCTGCAACATGACAAAATGTGAAAAAATAAAGGAATGTGAGTACTTTCTGAACTGTAGGCTATTTCCTGTTTTTTGATTTACTATTAGGACAGACTGAATCCCATTTCTCTACCTTCCCCCTTCCCCTTCCCCCTACCCCTTCCCTTGAAACCAGGTAGTAAGGTTTAGGGATGTAACACCTCCCCCACTATGAAATGGGTACCACTTGGCACATCACCATACAGTGTTGATCACAAACTTCCAAGGTTGCAGTCTGCAAATGTGTCTATACATCGGCAAAAACATTACATAAAATATAATATGTTACAGAACCATTATCAACTATTAGAACCAGAACTTACATGTCACACACATTAAAAGGCACTCAAATGTGTAAAACTAAAAAAAAGACACCCAAGACCACAAACAAACAAATTAACTACAGCTATTCTGATATTCCAGACCAGTTGGGTTGGGAACCGGAGGGTTGCTGGTTCAAATCCTCATACTGGCCAAAGTATGGTGGTGGACTGGTAGCTGGAGGAGTAGCCCCCCCTACTCTGACATCTCTCCATTTAGTGCATGTATAGGTACTGGGCATATTTGTGTAATAACAACAGAGTCTAAATTGTAATTTCCCCTTGCGGGACTAATACAGTATACATAAAGTATACGTTATGAAGAGATTTTTAGCTGTGTAAGTTGTTTCTGCTTTACCACGCTCCACCGTCAGCGGCGCTGTCTGTAGGATTGCGACGTGACATTTAAAGCGACGAAGAAGAAAGAAATTCTCCGGAAGCTACTTTCTCTGAGCACGCGGTACGTCCGGCCTTTCCAACAGGGCAGCGAGAAGGAAGATGGTGAGGCGCGCTGTACTCGTCAAATAACTATGATTTTATGGTGTTTATCCGGACTAAACCTCAATAAATGCGGGATATGCGTTAAGATAAGCGTATCATGTATGTATTCGTTTAAGTGTTGACCAGTAGGCTGCTACTGGAAGGGAATAAAATGTTATATTATGGAGCGCTGGTACTGACCGACGATGCTAAGCTGAGTTGCTAGCTTTAAGCTAACGTTAATGGCAACATGTCCGACTGTTGATAGCCAGCTAACCGAGAATACTGACTAAGTACTGGAAGAAATGTGCGTATATTCGGGTAAATGATTTAATTGGCTACATTAGAGCAAAGTGGCGTGTAATGTAAAGTGACGGTACAATTAATACGTTATGTTGGTGTGTAACGCAACGAGATGCGTTCACGTACGCTCGACTGACTCGTGTCTGGAAGAGAAGATCTCAGGTGGCGTGAGACCAACGTTGTGCGCTGTCTTTAACATTCTACATGTTTTCTTCTGTCACGGACCAGGCCAAGATCAAGGCAAGAGATCTTCGGGGCAAGAAGAAGGAAGAGCTCCTTAAACAGCTGGACGACCTGAAAAATGAGCTGTCCCAGCTCCGTGTGGCCAAAGTCACCGGCGGCGCCGCGTCCAAACTCTCCAAGATGTGAGTAACGTAACGTTATGGTATGACATGGTTTAACACTCTGGCACATAGACCTACTAGCACCGGGTTGGCCCAGATTTTACATGAGGGTCTCTGGCTCCACGCTCGTGATAATAGGTGCCGTCTTTGATGTCTAAATAGACCGTAGACCGACCTATGGACCACCCTGGTCTGGCATGAACACCTGGCCCATTGACAGGGGCTGCTCCCGGTTTGAGCAAGACTTGG
The DNA here is from genome assembly GCF_013103735.1 of Etheostoma cragini. NCBI lineage: Eukaryota > Metazoa > Chordata > Actinopteri > Perciformes > Percidae > Etheostoma > Etheostoma cragini. The sequence continues at coordinate 1,998,763 of NC_048411.1, read as the reverse complement.
ATGCAAGTATTTGGCGGCTTCCCTCAAGAATACCTTATGGTTTTCAATGAAACTAAATTTCCAATTTTACATCATTTTAGACCATTAATACCATACATGTGTCCAATGTTGCTAAAGCTAAAATTGGAGCAGATAAATGACACTCAAAGCTTAAAGACAACACTTCAAGAAGCCCACTAGAGACCAGCTATCATATCTGAGGAGACTTTTTAATGCTCAAATTGATTTTAGAGCTGCAAATTAATTCATATATTGACAAGTGTTGAGAGAGTAATGGGTTTAAGGTGTTTCTAAACGTCAAATCTGACCTTTTGAGCCAGTGGGGAGTTAGACATGTGCAGACTACTCAATGTACAACAGTTTTCTTGGCCACTATTTTCTTTCATAGTAATTATAATATCATGTCATGTATACATTTTCCATCAAATCAAAATGTGCGCTTTGGTTCTCTGGTCGAGGATGATACTTGTTGAGCTGATGTTTTGCTGATGCATCTTACAACTGCTTACCAAAAGACTGAGACTAGAGATGACCTGAGTGTTCTTCATAATCAGTACCGTAATATGGGCTAAAATAATACAGATAAGACTATTTGATTTGGCTGTTCATTGGGGTTGCAAATTAAACGTGAAACAGTTCTCTATAACAGTTGTCATGTACTTATTTTTCTTTTGTGGTGATTTTAACATGAATTGTGTAAGCTGAATTTGCTAAGACTAAATCACCATTGAATCAAATCCTGCTGTACTAAAACAGTGCCTGACTTTGGTGTTTGTTCATTACAGTCGTGTTGTCCGCAAATCGATCGCCAGAGTCCTGACTGTAATCAACCAGACACAGAAGGAGAACCTGAGGAAGTTCTACAAGGTGAGACCAACCAGCTAACCTGAACTGTAGTAACACTGCACCTTACCGACCTCACATTAGGACATGTCTGTTTGGGAGCTAAGCTTCTCCCCTTTGGTTCTCTGGTCGAGGATGATACTTGTTGAGCTGATGTTTTGCTGATGCATCTTACAACTGCTTACCAAAAGACTGAGACTAGAGATGACCTATTCCTTATAATCCATACATCATGGTGGTAAAATATCATCATCCCATTAAAATAGCTATCAAGTGTGTGTGTGTGGTCCAGTAAACAGAATTTACCAAGAGCATATTTTGAAGGAGAAACAAATGAAAAGGCCAAAATCATACTGGCTGGGCTATTTTATTCACTTTAAACACAGGATGAATAAATCTAGATTAGAGGATGCTGAACTGAGCCCCCCCCCCCCAGCAAGCCAGCTAACTTCCTGGCCGCCCACTAAATTAGTACAATGTAACAACTTAGTGTTTCATTCATACTTGTCATAGCATAGTGTAACAGTACAGAATGGCAGCGTGGTGGGGGGAGCTAGGTCACAATCGCTTACATAGCGGAAAATACCTCAGTTGTTATACACTCAGACGGGGTAGGTCCTGACCCCTCGGCTACTTCCGCCTATGGTTTACATGACGTTATTTTGATTTGGATGTTCACTGGGTGATCAATAAACTGTTGCACAATCTCGTCACTGCAAGAATTAAGCTCCAATTTATGGTTATGATTTTTAGATTTTCACCACGGTTGCAGGTTAACATTTTTTCCTGTCCTTCGAGGTTCAAATAAAAAATCAGCTCCACTGTATGTGTACTTAATATCTTTTAGGGTAAGAAGTACAAGCCCTTGGACCTGAGACCCAAGAAGACGAGAGCTCTGCGCCGCCGGCTCAACAAGCATGAGGAGAGCCTGCGCACCAAGAAACAGCAGAGGAAAGACCTCCTCTACTCCATCCGCAAATTTGCAGTCAAAGCTTAGAGGCTTTTTCTATTGACAAAATAAAATCTGTGTAAAATAATTTATTTTGTGTTTTTTCCACAAACATAACACTTAAAGCAATCCCTTAAATACATTGAAGCAGATATAATCCATAACAATGCATAACGATTTCTCCAGATGCTGAAAATGGGCTCATGGGTATAGTACAATCTTTAGTTTCTTTAAATGTTGAAATGTAATCTTTTTCTTATCTAATACTGCTGTGAACAATCAAATCGGAGGTAGGAAAAACAAATTAGCTGCTGAGGCGTTAGGGTTGTATATTTTTTTTCCTTCTGCCTATTCTGGTGGAGATGTCATGAATCAATGAGCCCATGTGATGGAAACCTTCAGGTAGTATCAGGGGTGGGGTGGAAGCTCTGAGACGTTTCTGCTTTAACATTCAACGCGTTAAAGCAGCCCCTCAGGACGGCTGAAGCACTACACAGCATGTCTAATGCTTTCAGTGTGCAATTAAAGATCAAACCCAGGTGTTATTAAATGCACATATTGTGCAACATGTTGCAGTTAGATAATTAATGTATTATCCAAAAATACACAGCAGACATTAAGGTTTCATGTTGGCAAAATAGTGTATGATTATTTTTAAGCATTGTCATCCCGTCAACCATGAAAAAAAACACATTGTCACTTTTTCAATGTAGTGGGTGCCTTTTGTTTTCTCCATTTATTTGCCATTTCTAATGACCTTTTCAGCGCTTATTTTAAAGGCCATTCTTTTGTGATTAAAAAAAAAGGTCAAATTTGACCCAAGGACAACATGAGGGTTAAACTTCATTTAATAGTTGTGCATTATATTAACACTGAACTTCACAGAAAACATCTGTATGCATAACCAGTGTGTAATAAGTATTCTTCTTAACCTTTGTGGTAACTCCGTGTTCTACCAAGAAACTGACTGTTTGTGTGGCTGTCACTGCTTATTTAAAATGAATTGAGTCTACCTAACCAGGCAGTACACTTTCTAAATATTCAGTACACCAAATGACAGTTAAGTCCGTACTAATCACTAGATTCTGAATTCTGCTACAAGCATATTATCTGCTTTATTCAGAAATCTATGGTGAAACAACCCTGACATCCTGTAAGGGAACAGCCAGATTCTCACTGGGTTTGTGTCCTCGTGTGTTCTCATGTCCTGTCTGGATGGGGGGCCTGTCCTGATGGAGCCTCACACCTCTTTGATGACAGCGAGTGAGAAGGCTGTAGCTTAATACCCGTTATATATAAGTATAATGATAGTTTCCTGTGGAGAGTCATAGATTCATAAGCAGAGTTGGGATGAACAGCAGCTGATGAGTGAAAACGTAGATTAAGTAAATTACACGCTAACACTGCAACAAGTATGATAACTTGCAGACATCATAAAGCTATCTCTGGATTGTGATACTGTCTCCATGTTGTGATAGATGATCCCAACCTATGAACTAACAGTCTTATATAATCCATACCTTGTGGCAATGTAGGCCATTTGAACCAGAGAAGTGTTTAGCTGATTAAAATACAGAGCTTAAATGTATTAAAAATATGAAACATGAACACATCTACTGTCTAGTACAGTCAGCTGAAATTTAATTTGCATAAACTGTATGTAAGCAACTAAATGAAATGCTTACTGGCAGGTAGTAGGAGGAACTTGATAATAATAATGTATTCTTTATTAATCCCACAAAGGGAAATTCCAATGTGTAACACTCTGTTGTTATTACACACATTACACAAACATGATCAGTATCTATACATGCACAAATGGAGCGATGTGAGAGTTGTACTCGTGAACACGCAGGCCACAGTAAGTAATTAGGTTGATTTTTGTTGGCTCACTTTTACTCACAACATGCTAACCGGCAAAATAAGATTCCATTCACTATGCTAAGCTAACTAGCAGTGTTGCTCCGGACTAAAACAATGCATGCACTGAGACAAAAAATGCATTGCGCCCCCCATCTGCAGCTAGGGGAGAGTGTGATAAGCCCTATTACACCAAACAGCAGCATGTTCCTTTAATACCTTTTTTTTATAATAAGCATCTAATTTAAGAGTTTAAAGCGGTCACATCTTTATTGCCACGCAGATTGCAGACAACTCTTTAAAACTGAAAAAAAAAATCAAAAACAGTATCAATCATACAGTTAAATCTCTTGTGTCAGTCAATCTCTTTCTCTTTCTCTTTCTCTGGACTGGACTGTATGTAGCGGTGTTGTTCTGTAGTGATGTCTGAGTTAAATGGACTGTATGTAGCAGTGTTGTTCTGTAGAGATGTCTGAGTTAAATGGACTGTATGTAGCAGTGTTGTTCTGTAGATGTCTGAGTTAAATGGACTGTATGTAGCAGTGTTGTTTGGTAGTGATGTCTGAGTTAAATGGACTGTATGTAGCGGTGTTGTTCTGTAGAGATGTCTGAGTTAAATGGACTGTATGTAGCAGTGTTGTTTGGTAGTGATGTCCGAGTTAAATGGACTGTATGTAGCAGTGTTGTTCTGTAGAGATGTCTGAGTTAAATGGACTGTATGTAGCGGTGTTGTTCTGTAGAGATGTCTGAGTTAAATGGACTGTATGTAGCAGTGTTGTTTGGTAGTGATGTCTGAGTTAAATGGACTGTATGTAGCAGTGTTGTTTGGTAGTGATGTCTGAGTTAAATGGACTGTATGTAGCAGTGTTGTTCTGTAGAGATGTCTGAGTTGAATGGACTGTATATAGCAGTGTTGTTCTGTAGAGATGTCTGAGTTAAATGGACTGTATGTAGCAGTGTTGTTCTGTAGATGTCTGAGTTAAATGGACTGTATGTAGCAGTGTTGTTCTGTAGAGATGTCTGAGTTAAATGGACTGTAGGGGGCAGTGATGTTTCTAAGTGATATCTGAGATTACCTCTAAAGCCAAATACTTGAAATAAAAAGTTCCTCTGGTGTCGTGGGAGGACAAACATGTCCACCTAAAATTAATGTCATATATTAATATTTAACTTATTTGACCATATTACTACTATATTTTACCACACATTTCCTTGTTTTGATGTAATTGCATTTAAAGTCTTATCATATCTTATTAATGTACTAATTACAGCATAGTTTAGGTGTTTGGCCTTTAATTAGGGTTTGTTTACTGTCTAGTAAAACATTTCTTAGAAGAAGAAGAAGAAGAAGAAGAAGAAGAAGAAGAAGAAGACGGGTAATAACAATAGAGTCCACAAATTTTCACTGTCCGTAATTAGTCCGGTACCAGTGTCAGCTCATCGTGCGATAGTAATATTCACCTGTGCTGAAACAGTGAGCGGTGTAACGTTAACGTTCTAGAAAAATCAAGATAATCGATCAAGTAATAAAGATTTATAGGAATCAAATTGTCCCGGGGCGGCCTCCATCTCACCGAGCAACATGTAGGCTGAGTCCTGCAGCGTCCCGGGTTCAAATCCGACCTGCGGCCCTGTTCTGTGTGTCATCCCCCATTTCTCCCCCTTTCATGTCTATCTTCCCCCATCTCTCTCCCCCTTTCATGTCTTAACCACTGTCACTATAACAAAAGGGAAAAGCCTCTAAACATAATCCCAAAAAAGTGTTTGTGTTACTTAAAGGTAAATGTAAATGTGCTGTATTTATATAGCGCTTTTCCAGTCTTAACAACTGCTCAAAGCGCTTTTACATCTACAGGAAACATTCATCATTCACACACATTCATACACTGTGGCTGGGGCTGCCGTACAAGGTGCCACCTGCTCATCAGATAAACATTCACACACATTCACACTCCGATGCGTGTGATATGTAATAGTGACAGGTACACAACACACGTCTGTCAAACCGGCCAGTTGATACCATCACACAGGCCAAATTACAGAAGGTGAAAATAATGGCATTAGCATTGGTTTCTTTCCACTTTGCATATTTCCTTAATATCTGATGACATTAGGGTCATTTTTGTATTTATTACAGTAAAGACATTACATATTGGACCTTTAAGGAATTGTTTCAGCCCAAGTTTTTTTGTAAAATGAAATCACACACTGGTCCCTCTATACACAGAATGGAACTGAGAAGAATCCAGTTGGACCAAATGTCCTCTCAGCACTACTATACTACTATATACTACTACTATAGGCTACTAGAAATCACTAAAAACGATCTGCAACGGACTGAAAAGTCCAGAGTGGATTTAACATGAAAGCCTTTCCCAAAAGAAAGTGAATGCCCTTGAGGTGTAGAAAGAGTATGCATTAATATTTCAGCATGAGAATAGCCAGGGGCGAGATACCAGCTCAGTGTTATTAGGCAAATAGCCAAACATGTTGACAGTGAGCAGCAGGGACACTTCAGCTGGGGGGCATTCTTTGACATCTATAGAGGACAATCACAAAGATAGTAACCCGTATGTACACTGCACTTATAATATCACACTGGCTTTCACTCTTTTCTGCTTGAGGGAATTATGTCAAAGTGAAATTAGCCAACATCCACAGCCAGAGTTGCTGAGTCATAGCAGAAGATGTGTGTCCATGTGCACCACAGACTCCACTCTCTGCCTCACACCATGTGCCTTTGACAGGGTTTTAGGCAAGTGACATAAACACCCATCCCAATAATCCTCAACACCAAAATGGGACTTTTTGTCAGTAACTACTGCCTCTCACTGTGTTTCTCCTCCCTCATCAGTGTGCCGCTCACACCAAATATCCGCACTCCACAAGAATATATCACACAGTGTGCAACAGACCTCACTTCAACTTTCATTACTGTAGCGTTTAATTCATGAGCTGATTCTTAAGGATCTACCAATATGGAAACTCAGTTTATCAATGTTCACTGATCCATTTCTGCAAGGCCACAGTGTTGATATGTAGAGTAGCCAATGTATTGTTAGAAACAAGCAGAAAACACTCTGAGAGAGCTCTGGTGGGGTGAAGCTGCAGAAAAAGTTGGGAAACATTGCTGTGGCAAATAATCTCAAATGTTGCCATGGGTAATGCATTCCCCCTCAAGTCATTGTGCTGTTTTGGGAAATGGTGCCATTAAAGTCATCACTGTCTACGATGGGGAAAGAACACAGGGATGGGGGAGCAGCGGAAAGACTGGCTGACCTTGACGGAGCTTATTAGCATAAAGCAACCCTTTGGGCCCCGCAGACTGGGGGGTGGTGGTGGTGGCGGTGGTGGTGGTGTGTGTGGGAATGTAGTAAGCTCTGCAAGCAGCTTCCTCTAACCTTGTATTATACCAACCTCAGAATAAGAAGATTATACCTCTCTTGTATTCACTGCTTACTAACGTATATCTAGAATTCTGAAATGGAGAGTAACAGATAATGTATAACAGGATTGGTGTAATAAAATGACAAAACCAATGGTGGTACGGTCAATGGAAACATTTTGAACAAAATTCATCATAATTGGATTGGATGCTTAAATCTTATGTTAGACAACACAGCACCGACTTATACTCATTTACACATCTAGCAGGAAAAGCCACATTCAGATTTCTCTAGAGTGGTGATTTTGTCCACCGAGTCATTTTAAAGGAGAATTCTAGTCAATTTCAAGATGTAGCTCTGATTTTTTATTATTAAATGTGAAGCGCTGTCAGTAGCGAGACAAATGTAACCAATCGGTGCTGCCTACACCGAGTTATCCTCCTGCCAGAGTTAGCACCCAACAGACGCAAACAGGGCAAGTTTGGAACGTGTTTTTAACCTCTACACAGGCTCAAGATGTGATTAAAAGGGCCTCCCGATATGCAGTTATTCCTTCAAAGTGAACACAGGGAATTTGACTGCAGTAGATGTGACAAAAAGACAGAAAAGTTGTGTTTGAATTGACTTCCCCAGAAAACAAAAAATACAAAGAGGTACGTGCAGTAGCTGACATTAATGCCTTTCTGTCATATCTACTGCAATCAAATTCACTCTGTGCACTTGGAAGGAATAACTGCACATTGGTAGGAACTTGTAATGACATTTTGAACATGCCTTAAGGCAAAAAAACAAGTTTAAAACTTGCCCTGTTCAAGCCTGTTGGGTGTTAACTCTGGAGGAGGATAACTCGGTGTAGGCAGCAACAATTGGTTTCATTTGTCTCACTATTGACAGCACTCCACATTTAAAAAAAAACGTTGCTACATGTTGAAATAGACTAAAATTCTCCTTTAAGTTCATTAATTACTCCCCTTATTTTTTATGTCCTCTAGCTTGTTTCTAACTAAGGTTCTGTTTCCCTCATCTCAAGGTTAACAAACTCAGTTTTCATTAAACCTGCTTTTTGAAACGGGCCTGTGGATCAGGTTGGGGTTGAAAAAACGTGTGAAGTTTTTAAGTTTGTGTCAAGGGAGAATGGCTGATCAATACCAAAGACTTATATTTAGTTGGACAGATGCTTTGCAGCTCGTTCCTGTGGTGAAAAGACAGGTTGGATCGATGTTGATGCTCATTTCACATGCTAAATTCCTCCAGTTTGTCCAATAACTGTCCCTGTTTTATGAACACATGGGACCCAAACACCCTGGAGACAACTCGTCCTTCTCTATCATATGAAATGCAAGCCCAGTGAACAGATCAAACCTGTTTCTATATTCATATGCCAAATCAGCGCCTAAAGGCATCTCCAGACCTTACTGGTTTACAGCAGTTATTTGGAACCCTGGAGCACTTTCTTCCGTAGTTGGAATTATTTGAGCATCAGCGACTGCTGCAGTCCAAACCAACTGGCCAGAGATCTTGTTGAGGGGCTGGGTACTCTTTAGGTTTCAAAACCAGCCCGGAGCTTCGTCTGCAGAGTGAATGTGATCGGACTAGCTACAGAAAGGAGAATCATCAATATATAAAATCCTAGCATGATTGTGACGGAGCGCATGGCTGCCGTCACAGTAGCTGTATGCTACCTATTTAAGCCCTAAAGACAGACCTTAAATATTACCTGTATATATGTTTATTTATCAAGTTCATATGTTCTGTTAATGATCACAATATGCAACCTATGGTTAGCCTAACCATTCTTCATATTTTGATGTTAATTATACTATAAAATGTGTAAATGTCTAGTGTTATAGATGTGTTCATGTTGGCTGAATGAAGCTTTTACAATGACTAGTCACCTGAGCCACCCCTGCTGGGTAAAGTTGGTATGTCCCAATTTGAGGGGCGGGCTTCAGGCCTGTATCATGTGGTAGTTGTGTTTGCTCCAGGTAGAGAGCAATTAGAGGAAGAGGGGAAAACTGAGGGAGGAGGGCCCTCAACAAGTCCCCTCAGGAATGACTTGTTGTTAGGTTTTTAGGAAACAGTGTATATTATTTTCCTATACTGTGATATTTGTGTCTCTCATTCTTACATTTTGTGAAAGCTTTCCTGAATTCCGTTTATTTTTGTAACACTATTTTCTCTTATCGACTTAACTTAGGTTTGCAAAAAGTATCCCAACTTGACAACGTGGTCTCGGTCTCACCTGCTCACGACTACAAGCTACATCTACCCCAAACAATGCTACACTATGACTGGCATGGGAAACCTAACCAAACCAATAGCAAATCAAGTTTTTAATTGAACATTAGATATATATATATCACAGGCCATATGGTCCATTTGGAGGAAACAGGTGATTTTGTGTGGATGCTGTAGTTAGCCCTTGAGAAATGGTTAGTTGTTTGTTGCGTTGCTTGAGTCTTTACTATACCAGGACGTAAACTCACACACAAACACCCCCCCCCCACATGTACACATACCACCTCGGTGCTGCCTACGCAGTTCCATCTTGGAGGCAGAGCAGCGCTAGGCCTAATTGTGTCTTGGAGCTACGGTGCTGCTCATCTCTGGAGATCTCATTATAAGATCCACAAGCTGTTCAAGCACGTACCAGCGCTCTTCCCTCTCTCATCCCATCAGCTCGTACATTAAAACGGTCTGAAATCTCCATCGACCCTTTGCAGTATTGACAGAATAAAACAATTATTGTTGATAAGGTGCACCTAAAGAGATCCACATAGAGATAAAGAGATGAGCTACTCTGCGAGATGTTTGATCTTGCTGTTAGCTGTCAACAGTGAGTGTCTGGTTTGGAGCTCTGATCCGAGCCGGGAGAGCACGGTGGGTTTCAAAGTCTTCATAATATTTTGTCCTTGAGTGCTATGCTCTGTTTTCACTCCTACATCCCTCTATGTTTTCTCTCGCAGGGGTGCATGTGTTCAACATTTTCGAGGAATTATTCATGATATGCATGTACGAGTGTGTATATGAGACGCTGTAAATGCACACTACAAAAACACATGACATCTGTTGTCTGATCCGTGGCTTTGTCTGGAATCTGAGAATTGAAATCTGTCACCCTAAAGAGTAAAAATATTCTAACTTAGTTTTGGACTGAAGGTGCTCAGGTCCCAAATTCACACAGTTATACTGTACTCATTTAGAAGTTTATACAGGACATACTGTTACGTAATACGTAAAGGGAAATGTGCATATTTGCTCTTTTTCTGAGCGTACAATTAAAAAGATACCTCTCTCTAGTGCGGACCTAGAGTTGGGAGGCAATTACCCGCACTAAGCAAAAAAAAACTTAAAAGCAAGGGGAACAGCAGGCCTGCCTCTCTCTAAAGTTCCAAAATACACCAACCAGCATCTCTGAAGTGTACTAATGGACAAATTGTATCTGATTATCCAAACAAAATACAACATGTTAGTTCTGTCAACTTATGGCTGCTGAAAGGCATGTGTTCTAACCTTGATGAGAACCCGGCTAGCTGCTTCTTCCAGATGTTATGCTAAGCTAAGCTAACTGTCTCCCAGCTCCAGCCCTAGCCCCTAACACACAGAGTGGGATCAATCTTCTCCGAAAGAAAATACATAAGTACCCTCTTTTAAAAGTTGGCATTCTGCCCAGGCAAAGCCACACATATACTTTACGTATTACTATATACCCCATATTATTATTTAGTATTGCTATATTATGTTTATTTGAGTATTCTTTCATTATCAGTGCAAATAGAACACTATCAACCGAAAGAAATATGACAAGAAGAAATACTTCCTCTTAGGTCAGTCCTGAAGGAAAGTCCTGAATGGGTGCTAATAAACTATTATTATATGGGGGCTTAGAAACTGTATGACATTAATCTTTGCAGTAATGATCCACTCAGTCCCCATAAAGCCTGGCTGTTTTCCAGACCACAGGAAAATGTATGCGTATTATTATTATTTTTTTTAATATGTAATCCCCAGCAATGGATTTAGGTAGACAGAGTCATTTCTGTTAAAAATAATGTAATATTTCATTTTTATTTTTTTACAAATTGAAAGAACTTTTGATGAATTTGGTTTTATCTGTACAGTATCTCTAAACATAGTCTGCATTGCATACCATTCTCTATCAAATAAATCTACAGTAACGTTCATCATCTAAAATTAAAGGTTTGCGGTTTTGCCCCTTAAACTTCTTAATTGAACGTTTGTACCTATTTCCCGTATTGACTCTGTCCACAGGTCTCTGCGCTCACCCAACACGGCGGTAGTTGCTGTCAGTTTCTCTTCAGATAAACAAACCTCCAATTTCTCTCTGGGCTTTCTCCCAGTTATGAATAGATGTGCAAACAGTGTCCATGGCGGTCCAGGGACTTAGCATTAGTTTGGTCTCACAATGGAAGTGCTGCCTTTTTTAACACTTTTGTGTTTCAACACTTCTATCAGACGCAGATGAAAGCATACCCTGCCCTGCCCCCTGCCCCCTCCCCCCCATGCCCCTCCACCCTCAGCCCACAGCTGTCTGAATGATGAAGTCACCTCTCCCTCTTGGCTCAGCCCAGGCGTAAAAGAGAAGGCTGCTGCTCATGAGACAGATGTGGCGTCCTTGTCCATCCAACCTCCAACACCAGCACTCGGCACCAGTTCCGGCCTCCAGCTCCCTGTCTTTCTCACACACGCATGCACACACGCACACATGCACAAACACACACCCACACACCTCACCTTCCACCGGCTCATCACTCACTGTCAGTCTGTCATCCGGTCTAAGGGAAAATTAAATCTTTAATGCAGACGAACCTTTCTCTTCCACCTTTGTCTGATGCTCAAGCATGCAGCGCTAATACTGTGCACACAAGCTAACACACACACACACACTTTGTGCACAAGCTATTGTGACTTCTGTTGGCCTTAATCCCTAATTTTAATTCACAAACCTAACTTCTAATTATAATCCAACCTCAATGTATTCTTTGAGTTTGAAACTGTCAGTTACACTGTGTTTCTTCACACGCTCTGCGAGACATGGACTCAAAGAATCATTGTGACTGTTGTGTGTCCAAGATGATGCAGCCTCTAGGCTCTGGAAACATTCAACATGAGGGGGATGTTTGATTCCCCGGAAATCAGAGATCTCATGAGACGATTCGAGTTTTCTTAGCGAGTCACTCTGGCATTGAGTAATGCTGCTCATTAACTATGCCCTTGTAGCCGAGCTGCACCAATCACATCAGTGTATCTGATGTAGGCGGTGCCAGAAGCAAGTTGCACCAATCACATCGCTGTATCTGATGTAGGCGGGGCCCGTATGCGAGCTGAACTGATAACGACAGCACTGTAAAGAAAGCAATGCAAAACATAGAAAATATTGGAACATTGATGGCTAAGGATGAAGACCAGTTGCTTGAAACGGCTTTGGCCGCACAATGAACGAGTTAGACTTGGCTTTTTATCTAAAAGAGGAACAGAAGACGGCGCTCAAAGAGGGACGTTTTCTCTCTTTTGCCGACCGGGTACTTGTAACTCACCTTGTGTTTTGTTCTGATTGGTCGTGGTGATTGGTCCAATTGCGGGCAGTTAGATTTTCAAATGCACGCTTGGTGCCGGCCCTAAATTGGGCCATTTTCATTACTCATTGACAGACCCTTAACCTTTCGGATGTGGGTCTGGATTTCCAGGTGTTTGATACATAAAGGTTTGATTGTAGTTGCAGCAGTACCACTATCCCTCCAACAGTAATTTCAACCATAAATTCAAATAATCTTCTCAGGACATTTGTCTCATTTATCATCTTTGGTCATACATACATTTATGTGAATACAGCTAAACCACTTAGAGTTCTGTGGCTCTCAGTCTCTGCTGTCTGCCATCTGCACCACACTTCCTCGGAGGCCGCTATAAATCGACTAGGTAGGCGAGCTTCTGTGGCACAGAGCTGCAACCCACTGAGTCAATCCTTTCTATCAGGTGTGGGACATTATTCTGCAAGAGTTAGGTCCGGGAAAACCCATTTTGTTAGAATAACAATTTTAACGGTTCAAGCTATTTCCTGACATGTAGGCTGTGAGACATTGCACTGGCAGTGTGTTTGTAAACCTTGTCTGAGACCAGAAAAAGACATTACCTTGCAGGGGCTGAAGCAGTCTCCGTTTAGAGGACACACAGATGATGCATCGCTTATATGAAATGATTAGAGGCAAAGAAGCATGACATGGTGGCAAGTGCAGGCAATCTCTCAGGGCAAACCAGCTGGAAACTAAATTAAAATAGGCCTTTGGAACATGTGGGTTGGATAGCATGGCTAACCCCAGTAAAAAGCCATTGCGTGCTAAAATGCTCGGTATATCTGGGCTTGAGGAGAGTGGAGAAATAGATTGGACACACGCGGCAGCCTCTTGTGAACGCAACAAATGTGTTCAGTGCTTTCAGGATAGACAGCCCTTTTCTAGCTTACATGCTGCTGCATATGATGTCTGTGTCAAAGGGAAAGTAAGAGACAAGTTTTCATGCCTTGTTCTCACGCCAAAATAAACCAGGCATCTGGTTCAGTTGCATGCTGTTGGAAAACGCACAGAGCCCCCTGTAAAAAAATTAATAAAAACAGCATTACTGTTGAAACACTGGGGAAAGAAAGCTTCACTTGTCAACTGGAAAATCTAGGATCTGTAGCAGTGAACATGGAAACCTTATAGGATGGGAATGATTGTTCCAGATATTAGTCAAACCTTCAGGTATTACCATGAAAAGAGGTTTTGTGTATGCATGAAAATATAAGGATTATATATTGGTATATACATATATATCTTTGGCAAGTGATGGTATAAGCGGGTTAATGCCCTTTGAGGTGTCCCTTCAGGTAATGACTCAGTCTGGCAGAGGCTCAGGCTTCCCTGTTGTCCATTAGTTCCTGATAATGGACACCTTGTTGGGCAAACGGTGTGGCCAGCTATAACAGGAACAGGGTAGGAAGACCAGAACCTAATGGAGTTAATTTGTTAACTTAGGTTCGGGAGCAGGGCCGTGCCTAAGCCGCACCTCTGCGCAAACCTGCGCAGCCAGGCTCATGTGTCTCTGATTGCTTGACTCACCCTTCATCCATCCCCCTCGGTCCTTCCTGTTCGTCCCGGTGCACACCTCTCTCATGTCTCCTCTAGGTACTGTCTGGGGGTCTGTAAACTATTCGGGCAAAAGCCGCTTCCGAGACGGAACCCCCCCCCCCACTTTGAGTCTCCTCCACCCGGTCAACATACATCCTCCCAGACCAGCCATCAGACAACATCCACAGCTATTCATCCATCTGGACATTCATAGTGTCCATTAAATCTTCAACTAACACATTGTTGGTGTGGTCCTTGCTAGTGAAAAAACAGTTTGTGTATTATAATCATAAACTATATATTTATTAATATAGGATTTGAATGTATGTCAAAAGTGGTGACTTACATAATGTAACTGTAAAAATAAAAAAATAAAAATTGTGAGCGTCTCTTGAACATGTTTTGATTTTGAAGTTAAAAGCACTGCCCCATTTGTGGCTGGACATAAGAAAAAAAAATTGTAAGTAAGAAGAATCTTTGAGAGTTGAATAATTGGAATTGTTACTTTCTGATGACCTGAACATCTTTGGCCGTGTTGGAACAATTACAGCACACAGGGCCAGAGACCAGATGGAGGTACAAGGTGGCTGGGTCTACATGCACAACAAAAGACAAGCAATGGTGCTGTGTTGGAGAAATTAAAAGAGAACAAAAGAAACTGCAGAGTTTTTATGGAACACGCAGCCAACCAAGTTCGTCAGGGAGCGAAGGTTGACGCTGACTCTTTGAATCGACAACAGAAGTTATGCAAATGCTTAAAAAGAGAAAGGCGGAGAGGTTGCTCATCATAAAAATGATTTTATTATCCTGACTGTTATCAGAGGACGGATATCCATTTTTCACTTTTTACAATATATTACTATCATTAGACTGTTTTATACATTGTTTTATATATTAATAATTTCCAAATAATTTTCTACATGCTTTTGGGACTGACATTCCCTGGTCAGATTAGACAGAAAAATGAGAAAAAGGCACATGATTGCTCCTGTCCTCAGAGAGCAATACAGTCCAAAGAAAGAAAGAACTGTAGTCTGTGGGAGAAGCACAGTAGCAGGTGAAACGCCTCCCGGTCCGATGATGGCCGGCCCCTTTGAAGCCTGTTACATGTCTCGTCAGTGTGGCACAATATGTCCAAAGCAATTTTCCAAATCACAGCCTTAAATAATCACTCTGATGTGGCAACCGACCCAATCGTATATTTTGATTTGCTCAGATGCACTGAGGAGAAAAAACACTCTCTTTCTCATCTCCACAAATCCGATAGTTGTACAGTAGAAACATAAGAATGACTGGATCTTGAACTTCAGGGGCTACACTCAGATGTCTTGTTACGTTGTTCTATACATGAAGCTGAATGTCAGACATGTGGGCCATTTCTGCCGTAAGGTCTCTGTGAACGTGCAGCTCAGTGGAACACATGAATTGATCAGAGTCTTCTTTAATACTCGGTGTTGGAAAGCTCTGTGGCCTGAGGGAAGCTGTCTGTGCTGTGAGGTCTGTAGTGGGAAATACCACACACTAGCACCACCAGTTTCTGCTCCTTTTCTGAAGTGTTCACAGTTTGAGATCCGACTGTGACTTGAAACACTGCCCAAGTCCAGCTTTAATGCCTCGGATGCTTAATCCAGTTGCGTATCATCCATTTCTGACCAGAGCATCTCTGGACCACCAGGCGAAGGCCAAAGTTAGCATCTTTGGACATTTCTACCTCCAAGCATCGACCGGTGTCCCTGCTGATGATCGGGCCATTCTGCAAGAAAAAAAAACGGTGAAAATAAGACCAAATCTGTACAAAGACCTTATTAACAGAATAACTCCCATGTTATGTCTTCAGTAGCATATGTCTCGTTTTACCCCTCATTGCATGGTCTAAAATGATGCACTGGTGAAACTCCGGGTCCAAACCGGTTTTCTTTTTACCTGTGTGAAGTCCCAAAGCCTCTGGGACTTCCTTGAAACAGCGTCACATTTTTTAAGTCTCGGAGTGCGTCCTCTGCCATCGTCAACAAGGCATTTTGTGTCAGGCAGGAAGGTGGTCGACCCCAGGGGTCCGAGCTGGAGAAGCCCCTCGTTAGCGTAGCGGGCAAGCTGCAACACAGAGAAAACCAAAGTGTTACGCTGGAGAACGATCACAGCTTCAAAAAACAGACACTTGACTTTTTAGGAGAGCGCCTCAGTCAGCAGCAGTAGGGTTGAACGTTTTCAGACTGGTCGGCGGTGGATGGCTGGATAGAAAAGTCATTATTCTTTCATTTTTTTGCATTTTTAAGTAAGTTATTTTACACAAAGGATAGTTGGCAAAGAACTTATGGAAAATGTTGATACCGCATTCTGCCTTTGGATAATCCTAGCAGAATGTTAAAGGCAGCTCAAACAGGTCCTTGGCCATTTCAACAGTGTGTTCCAAACAATAAATGTTATTTAGATTATTTACAGCCCGTTGTGGACTAAAAACATAATTAAGTTAAATTTCATTCATATTATTCATATGCATTCCATCATAGGTGGGGAACTATTAATAGGCAAAGTACATGTAGCTTTTTATATGGTAAAAGATGTCAAAAAGTCACAATCAGGTCTTCTAAAAATGTAGTTATTGTATTTTTGCCTTAACATTTTATTTTTAGACTGGTACAGTAAACTTCCGGGATTTGAAAATGTTGGACTGTTTCTTTATAGCATGTGGTTTCAGTGTACAGCACTTCACAGAAACCACAGTGGCCAGCTATTAATGCCGCATTATTTCCCCAAACCAAAACGTGATCCCTGACTGAGTACTCCTCGGCTCGGTGATGATACGTGTCTATTACGTAAGAATACAGTAGAGATAGCATTTATTATTTATGGGAGTGATCCTCTCTGAAAAAATGAGATGCCAAAGACAGGAAGGTCTACAGCAGCGACAGCAGCCCTGCGTTGAGGGGAACACACATACATGACTCCCAAACACACCAGTGTAGGAAGCTATGCTGTGTTACCGTAGGAAGAATCAATGAAACACAACGTCTCTGAGTTCACACTGCTCAACAGCGGACTTATAACAATGTGTCTTCCAATGCTTTATGATGCAAACACATGCTATATATATTATATGTAGCATGTGTTTGCAAAAAAAACAAAAACCTTTTTTTTCCGAAAACATCTTAAAGGTTAAGAGTCTGGGTGTCATCCTTGACAGCACATTAGCCTTTCAACCCCATATCAATACCGTTACCCGGTCTACATCAATCACCTCAGCCCCTCCCTTACCCCCCACACTGCCGCCATCCTTGTCCACAGTCTCATCACTTCCCGTCTGGATTACTGTAACTCTCTGCTCTTCGGCCTACATCACGAAACCCTCCATAAACTTCAGCTGGTCCACAATTCAGCTGCCCGCATCATAACTCAACCCCCCTCCCTCCATCCACCACATCACTCCTGTGCTCCAACAGCTCCACTGGCTCCCGGTCCAGTTCCGTATCCAATTCAAAGTGCTCCTGTTTGCATTCAAGGCCATCCACAACCTCA